>NW_027100356.1:300000-545498 GCF_031753505.1 Anomalospiza imberbis | reverse complement strand
GACAGTTCTCGGTTCATTTCTGGTTTGATTGCCTGGATTCTGTTTGGTTTGTTGTTGCTTTGTTTCCTTGGTGTGCCTGAAGTGTCCAGTCAGGAGCAGAGTGACTCTTGCCAAGGAACTTTGTGGTGCTGTTGCTCAATATTAAATCTGGTTTTTGCTGCTCCCTTGCTGGGGATTTTTTCAGCGCTCTCAAGCCCTCGTTGGTAAAAGGGTGAAGGAGCCCTGGGCCAGGCTCTGGCCCTGGCGGACACGGGGACGCTGCTGGGGGGTCCCTGTCCCCTGTCCCGCCCCCCATGGCCCTGTGTCAGGCTCTGGGCTCGATCTCGTGGAACATCCTCTGGGGGAGGCTGCGGCGCCGGTGTCAGGGTCTGTCCGAAAATCCCTCATGTTTGCCTCATGACTGCCTCCAAAGACTGAGACCCTAGACCCTGAAAAGTAGCTCTAGCCTGGCTGAGGTGGAAAGTCTGCCAAGCCTTAAGGACTGGTATGCGATGCCATGGGAACTCAGTGCGAGAACAATGGACTGGTCATGGTGGACTGAGCCCTAATCAGTTCGTCCTGTACCTTCGGCCCTGTACTCTTGGTCCTGCATTGACGCGATGATTACAACTGGTTCCCAAAACGAGTCCACACCCACCGTGTAGCCAGGAGAGCTGCTGCTTTGGCCTGATGCCACCCGCTTTGAGGAACCCTATAAAAGACTGAAGGAGTTTTGAGGACTTGGTCCGGACCCCACCTGGCGAAGACAGCCTATGAGCATCTCGTCAAGCTCCGAGGGCCTTGTCTCTTCAGACTGGTAGCTATAATCCCCTTCCCCTCCTCCTCTATTTTTCACTCTATCTCTTTATTTCTCTCCCACTATCGCAGTTGTTGGCACTAAATAAAAGTGCATTTTTGTTTAAGCAAAGTGTTGTGTCCCCTGCTGTGTCTTTTGTGCTTTGAGATCTCCAAAAAGAACCTATCAGGGACCCTGCATGCATTTGCGGACCCTGACATTAAATTGGCGTAGTCGGCAGGATCTTGATAGACAGATTAAGGGTTGCGGGTTGTATGTAGTTTGTAACAGGGGAAGGACCCTCGCTTCAGCCGCACCTAGCACGCCACGTCCAGTGAGCGCTGTCTAGAAAGCAAGGGGGGCGAGTGGAATTTCCCGCAAACTGCATACACCCAGGCGAAAAGCATCCCCTGTCTTCAGGATTTTTAAAAGATCTCATTTGTACAAAAGATGGGACTTTGTTGTTTTATTTTTTGTGTGTGTCTTTGAGCTGTTTGGTGCAGTTGAGGAGACAACTATTTGTAACTAAGGAGTACCTCCCAAACAGTTTTGGTCCCCTCACCCACTCCAGGGAAGCGAAGGGAAACACAGTTTTAGCTGTGCTTGTGTGTAACTTAAGAGTACCTCCCTGAAAGTGGTTTTGGTCCCTTCACAAAATGACTGAAAAAGATAAAGATACATTTTTTGCTTTGCTAGCGAAATATGGTGCTAGACCCTCTCCAGCTGGAGAGGGATGGGCACAGGATAATTGGTTTAGCTTTGAACACGTCGTAGATAGAATATATTCTTTGCAACATGATGCCAGATATAAGCTGGGCAGAAATAAAACAATTCTCTGCTCAGTTTTGGGTGCTTGCCTATCGGCAGCCATTGAAACCCGTTTTAAACGGGTGACTGAAGAGAAGGCAGTCATAGACTCCTTGCAAAATTTGGTAGAAGTTTTGCAGAAGGAATTAGAACATGAAAGGAGTCTTAGAGAAGAGAGGGAGAAACGGGTGAGCAAAGAAAAAGCAGTAATAGACTCCCTACAAACCCTAGTAGAAGTTTTGCAGAAAGAATTAGAATATGAAAGAAGTCTTAGAGAAGGGAGAGATAAAAACTTAAAACATGTAGAATCACCAAAAGAAGTAGAAGAGAAAGAAGCACGCCACATTAAACACATATACCCCCAGAAAGAATTGGTACACATACAAAATTGTGGAGAATCTTGTTGTTCCAATTTGAGACCTCTCATTAAAACAGAATACAATTTTATAAATGAAGAGGATTTTGACCCTCACATTACCACAAAAGAAATACCATACACTGCCACTGAATTAGCCAAATTAAAGAAAGAATATTCACGTCTCCCTCAAGAATCAGAGACAGAATATGTGTTTAGAGTCTCACTCACTGGAGGAGACCAAATTAAATTAAGTGAGCAAGAAGCCAGTGGCTATTGGGGACATGGAGTTTTCTTAACAACAGGAAATACTCGAGCTCCATGGTCCCTGACACACCGCACAGCTTACTGGGCAGGGGGACTTAGCCCCCTTGAAAGAGGGGACCCTCTAGCCATTACCGGCACGCCAGATCAACTTTTAGAAAACATTCACAAAGCTGCCTGCTTGCAAATGATACATGAAAGAACACTGATTTCTGGCTATGAATCACCTATGCAATTGCCAGTAAAACCTGAAATAATGACACCTCTAATTCGAGGTCTCCCTGAGTCCCTTAAACCAACTGCAATCCTCCTTCAGAAAACCATTGCATCTATCACCCCTGTAGACAGGCTAGATAGATTTCTTGGCAATCCTACTGACCAAACTGGTTCCACTAGCCCAAGCTTCACGTCTCTTACAACTCCAGCCCAACCTTTAAGCGTACAATCTGATAATAGCCATAAAGTGTGGACGTGGAGCCAAGTTGCAGAAGAGTTAATTAGTTACAGCAGAAAATATGGATCAGTGAATCTCCCAGATGATAAGCCTGAAAAAACCAGAGGGGTCAGGCACATTGTTTCTCCAAATGAAAAACCAGAAAAGGGGAAACAGATCTCTAGTCGCCAACAGTTGTGGCTAATGGGACTAAAAAGGGGAGTGCCACGAGAAGTGATGGATGGCTTACCATATGAAAAATTAGTTAAAATAATTTCAAACTGGCGCAGTCCCAAATCCATGATACTGAATTCACCTGATGTACAACCTAGCGCACCTCCTCCTCCACAAGCTTCAAGCTATAAGCCGAAACAACCCCCTTTACAAACTCTTGATAAAAAGCCAAACCATTCTCCTACACGAGTTTTAGACAATGGGTTACAAAAACCTTCCCTACAGCTCCAAGGCAGTGAAACAAACCAGCCTGCTTTAAACTAGAAACTCCGTCTCTTGTTAGTGAGCAAAGAGACGGAGAATGGCTGTTTTTGAGAAAGCTCACAAAAAACCCAAGAACAGGTGACTTATTGATTACAGCAATAGTCGGTCCCAAACGAGCTTTAGTAACCTTTGTGGTAGACACCGGAGCCCAGATTAGTGCACTGAAAAATGAAGATGCTCAAAAATGTGGAGTTGTTCCTAGCAAGAAACGGTGTTGTGTCTTAAATGCCCTAGGAACTACAGAGCCTATGGGTATCGCTTTAGTAAAAATCACATTGCCCGGGGAAGACAACTTAATAGTTGTCAAAATGGTAATTGGAAATATTCCGGACAGTCTATTAGGGATGGATATACTTGCTGGGAAACAGTGGGAAGACTCAGAGGGTCTTTTGTGGTCTTTTGGCGCGCCACACCTTGACATCAGGCTGCTTAAAATAGCTCCATCACTACCATTTAGTAAAATCACTTCTGTAAAACAGTATCCCTTGCCCTCTGGTGCTAAAGATGGCATCAAGCCAGTTATTCAAGAATTGAAAGATCAGGGAGTTATTATTAACACTCATAGTCCGTTTAACTCCCCAATATGGCCAGTTAAAAAACCTAATGGGAAGTGGAGACTGACAGTAGACTACCGCCGTCTTAATGCTAACACAGACCCTCTTACAGCAGCTGTCCCAAATTTAGCTGAGTTAATAATAGCAATTCAAGAAAAAGCCCACTCTTTTATGGCAACAATAGACGTTAAAGACATGTTTTTTATGATACCTATACAGCCAGAAGACATGGACCGTTTTGCTTTTGTGTGGGAAGGACAGCAATATACCTTTACACGTTTGCCCCAAGGGTACAAGCATTCACCTACTTTAGCCCACCATGCTTTAGCCCAGGAGTTAGAAACCATATCTAAACCTGACACTGTAGCTGTTTATCAGTACATTGATGATATCCTTGTGGGAGGAGAAGAAAAAGAAGTAGTGGGGGATACTCAAGAGAAAATAATCTCTCGTTTAGAAAGCCTAGGTTTACAGATCCCTTCAGAGAAAATACAAAAACCTTCACAAGAAGTGAAATTTTTAGGAATATGGTGGAAAGGAGGTATGACATGTATTCCCCCCGATACTTTAACCTCCTTAGATCAGATTAAAATGCCAGAATCCAGGAAAGAACTGCAACAAGCTTTAGGATTGTTAGTGTTTTGGAGGAAACATATTCCAGATTTTTCAATTATTGCTAGGCCTCTTTATGACCTGTTGAGAAAGGGAGTAAAATGGGACTGGAGCCCCTCGCAGGAAGAAGCATTGCAACTGCTGATTTTTGAAGCAACAGCTTATCAAGCACTGGGTCCCATCCATCCTACAGATCCTTTTCAAGTAGAATGGGGATTTGCATCCTCAGGATTGTCTGTACATATATGGCAGAGGGGTCCTGAAGGCCCGACCAGACCCGTTAGCTTTTACTCCCGTGGTTTTAAAGATGCAGAAAAAAGGTATACCATTTGGGAGAAGGGGCTATTTGTTGTTAGCATGGCTCTCGTTGAAGTAGAAAAAATTACAAGACAGCAACCAATTGTATTAAGAGGTCCTTTCAAAGTAATCAAAATAGTTACTACCGGGACTCCTCCTCCTGAAGGAGTAGCTCAGCGGGCCTCCGTGAGAAAATGGTATGCACAAATAGAGCACTACTGCCACATTTTCTCAATCACTGAAGGAGCTGTGAAAAATTTGTCAATACAAGAAACAGAAAATCTGAGTAATAGTGAAGACAAACCTGTTTCAGTGATTAAGGTAGCCCCTCCCTTTTCCCCTGAGCAGTCACCTAACTCATGGTTTACAGATGCTTCATCTAAGAGAGAAGGAAAAGCGTGGAAATTCAAGGCCGTGGCCCTCCATACTTCCTCGGGCGAACAAATTATCACAGAGGGGGAGGGCAGCGGTCAAGTTGGGGAGTTGATAGCTGTTTGGAGTGTTTCCCAGAGGGAAGCACAGAACACCTCTCTTGTTTGCATTTACACCGATTCCTATGCTGTATACAAAGGCTGTACTGAATGGTTGCCTTTCTGGCAACAGAATGATTGGGAAGTTAATAGAATCCCAGTATGGCAGAAAGAAAAGTGGCAAGAAATCCTACAAATTGCAAGTCGAGGGAATTTTGCTGTGGGGTGGGTAGCTTCTCACCAGACAGACGGGAATCTAGCAGGAGAATGGAATAACAGAGCTGATGAATTAGCTAAGTTGAGCCCCCTAAAAAAGGATGAAATTACTGAAGATTGGGAACATTTGTTAGAATGGTTGCATGTAAAAAGACAACACACAGGTGCAAAAGATTTGTATAAAGAAGCTCATGCTCGGGGTTGGCCAGTTACCAGGGAAATGTGCAAAACTTGTGTGTCAGCCTGTGAGCAGTGTCGCAAACGGCTAGAAAGACATCCCCTAGAGGATGACCCACTACACTTAAGAAAAGGTAAAGGCTTATGGGATGCATGGCAGGTAGATTATATTGGTCCTTTTAAGCAATCAGGAGGTAAGCATTTTGTGTTAGTGGGAGTTGAGATAATATCTGGATTAGCTCAAGCTGAGGCCTTCAAAAGGGCTACAGGAGAAAGCACTGTCAAAGCATTGCAGATATGGTTTGGGACCTTTCCAAAACCACAGGAAATACAATCTGATAATGGGTCCCACTTTACTGCCAAAGTAGTGCAGGAATGGGCAAAAGGTGAAGGAATAAAATGGACATTTCACACCCACTATTACCCACAAGCCAACGGAATTGTAGAAAGAACCAATGGTCTCCTAAAAAGACTTTTGAAACCACAAGAAGGAGGCTGGGATGGTCGACTGTATAAAGCTGTACAAAGTGTGAATGAAAGATGGGGGGCAAACGGATGTCCGAAAATCACCGCCTTTTGCCCGAAAGCTCCAACCATAATTCCGGCACTAAAGGGGCCAAATGATCCCAAAAATCCAGCTCATTATCCCGGACAACCAGTCCTAGTTGACCTTCCCACTGTAGGGGAGGTACCACTAGTGCTGAAAACCCCTTTGAATAAATTTGCTTGGGTAGCATCTGATGCTCTAGGTAAAGAACACCGGATAAGTACCCGCTGGATAATTCCCTCTTTTTAAAAGTTCTGCCTTTAGATGGCAGATTTTTCTGTGTTTACTTTTACAGAAGAACTCCGAGGGACATGAAGACCACCTAATCCATGCTAAAACTGGTGATACTTTTCTGCATCCTACCACAATCCTATGGCCAGAAACCAGCTGAGTGGCCATGGTCTGAAATAATTGTGGTAGCATGCTGAAAAGGTGAAAGGATCTCTTTAAGCACAAAAAGGTTTGTACGCACCCAAGCGTACAGGGTTATTGGCACAATTTCACATTAACACAAACTGTAGAAGTAATTTGGTTTTGGTCCAAAAATACTGAAGTGCTTTCTTTTAAGTTTAAAGTATTGATTTAAATACTGGGGAAGACTTGATGTTAATGTAGTAATGCCTACTATACCCACCACCCAACCACCAGTTATGCTCACCCCAAAAATTTTTGAAATCGGACCATATGTAATAAAGAAAACTGGCCCTTAGCTGCATCCAGGCACAGCTCTGGATGCAGACAGTTGTTGCCTCAATTATAAGAGAAGGTGAAGAAGGCATTTTCCTTACTGAAATTCGAAAAATAATTTGGGACAATGCAAATGATTTTGAAAAGGAATTCCAATCCTGGTGGAATTTGGTGAACTTCACTTACAACCCAAGAACAAACACAGCCACAGCTTTTGTGTTAACGATATCTAATGCTTCAGTGCATTTGATTTTCCCTATCATTGCATTAGGACTGAATCATGATGGAGCTATTCTCTATCCTTCCGAGCATAGAGAATGGGCCCGTCAAATTGATAAGAAATGGCAAACTGTAAATTTGGAATCTTGTATTGTCCGGGAGCAACAAGGTTTTATTTGTGAAAGTAATGCAATTATAGCCCAAGACATTTGTTTGGACACAGAGCAGAATATTTGCCATTTTGAAGTTCACCCTGATGAAACTCCTGTAACAATATTAGTGTACATAGGTAATGGGTGTGTGTGTGTAAGGACTGCTTGTGATGTAGTGTTTATAGAAAATGTAGCAGTGAATCCAAAGAATCATTCAAATTTTTGTGTCTGTAACTTTACCACGATTACGGGATGTGATTTTTCTTATACGGTCCCAGTTATGTCTTACCACCTTTTACAATCCAATTTTACACTAATTCACCAGATATTGCCTGCCTCTATTGGAATGAATTTAACTTTGATTAAGCAATTGTTGCTTCACCAGGACTTAATTGAAATTTTAGAAAAGGTCAAGAGAAATGGGCAAAAGACCCTGGTAACAGTCCATCATGATGTGAAGGAGATACATCACGTTTTAGAAAGAGTAAGGAAGGATGCTGAACACAGATGGTGGGATACTCTTTTTGGGTGGTCACCTACTACTACAGGCATCCTGAATAAAGTGTGCCATCCTATTGTTGTTCTTTTGATCTTGGTTTTAATTGGTTTTGTTTTATCAGCCATTTTATACATTTTGAATTGGAAAATGATGAGGCAGCTGACCCGATTGACATCAATTATAGATGCACACAGTTCAGTAAAAACCCCTTTTGTTAAAGACATTCCTAGAGTTATTGACACAAGAAGAACTACACGAGCAGTAAAAAATTAGGCCTGCAATAGCAAATTAATTAGTTGTTCATTGTTTGTTTTGATTAGTATTGTTTGTTTTATACTGTGATTAAGTTTTTGTTTGGAGATTTTGTTTAAGAAATTTGTAAAAGAATTTTGTGATTTATTTTGATTTTTTTCAAAGAAATTGTTTCAATTATAAGAAAAATTGTTATAATCAATATTGATCATTATTTCCTATTCTATCTTTTCTTAATCCCTGTCCTTGTTTCTTTTACTTTTTCTCTCTTCCTCTTTGATATCTTTTTCTGTTTCTGTTTTTCTGGGATATATGCTGCCAGGCACTGATGAGTCGAGCCCTGAAGACTTTGTGACAACGCTGCAGACCTTGCTGATGGAGTACTCTCGTCGCCAGTCGTGAGTCACGGGGTGGTGTCAGGGTCTGTCCGAAAATCCCTCATGTTTGCCTCACGACTGCCTCCAAAGACTGAGACCCTAGACCCTGAAAAGTAGCTCTAGCCTGGCTGAGGTGGAAAATCTGCCAAGCCTTAAGGACTGGTATGCAATGCCATGGAAACTCAGTGCGAGAACAATGGACTGGTCATGGTGGACTGAGCCCTAATCAGTTCGTCCTGTACCTTCGGCCCTGTACTCTTGGTCCTGCATTGACGCGATGATTACAACTGGTTCCCAAAACGAGTCCACACCCACCGTGTAGCCAGGAGAGCTGCTGCTTTGGCCTGATGCCACCCGCTTTGAGGAACCCTATAAAAGACTGAAGGAGTTTTGAGGACTTGGTCCGGACCCCACCTGGAGAAGACAGCCTATGAGCATCTCGTCAAGCTCCGAGGGCCTCGTCTCTTCAGACTGGTAGCTATAATCCCCTTCCCCTCCTTCTCTATTTTTCACTCTATCTCTTTATTTCTCTCCCACTATCGCAGTTGTTGGCACTAAATAAAAGTGCATTTTTGTTTAAGCAAAGTGTTGTGTCCCCTGCTGTGTCTTTTGTGCTTTGAGATCTCCAAAAAGAACCTATCAGGGACCCTGCATGCATTTGCGGACCCTGACAGCCGGGGGCGGGGGGACCCGGGGGGACAGGGGACCCCGCTGTGCACGAGCAGTGTTGGACTTCTCTGGGGGAACTGGGAGGGGGGGCTGGGGCAGAGTCACCTCCCCAGTGACCTCACACAACCCCTGTGATGTCACACAGCCCCTGCGATGTCATACAACCTCCTGTGATGTCACACAGCCCTTGTGATGTCACAGAGACAACTCTGAGCTGTCACCCTGTGATGTCAGACAGCTGCTCTGTGATGTCACAGAAGACTGTGAGATGTCACCCTGCAATCTCACTGTTTGTTCTTTGATGTGTTGGTGCAAAGGCAAAGAGAATAAATGCTTCCAAACTACCATGAATCTCTACTATGTATGGCAAGAAGTAAATCATATTTTGTTTAGCTGCATCTGACCATGGATAAAGCTGTGCATGGAAAGTGGCTCTCACTGCTAGACAATATAATATAGGCCTGGTGGAAAAGGTTATATTAATAGACCAGCAGGGCCTCTCCGAAAGGACACAGATAACCAGGAATAGAGAAAAGAGAAAAACAGAAAAATGACTTTCTACTGTCACAATTTTGTACCAAAACCTTGGTTATGAGAAGACAAAAAAGAAGATGTATTAAACCACATGTTTTGCAGTTAGGGACTTCTCTGACTTCAACTCTTAGGACTGAATTGTTCCCCAGGAGCGTATAAAAGTGACTGTGTGAAGAAAACTTTTCCAAATATTCCTAAAAATTCAGGAGTACTCTGCTGCAAAATTTCAGGCACTTCAGGGCATTTTCACTTCAAGCTTCAAGCGTTTCTATGGAAATGCTTGAGAGACAGCATACTTCATATATCCAACATCTCTGTTTGCAACAAGTTTTTATTTCAGATAGGGGTATAGGAAGGACATTCTCTAAATACAGAGGGTTAAATTCAAAGAATGACACATTTCAGGCAATTTGAGAAACTTATTTTCTTTTATTAATTTCTCAAACATAGATACTCAAGTATTATTTAAAAGCAGACAAGCAACTACAGTAGGGTATTTCTCTACACTAAGGGTAACTTTGCAGAATAGTTATACACTGACAAGACTAAAGGGCATCTGGAGGGAATGCTAAGAAACAAGTCTAATTAAAGCTACAGCTCATTAAATGACTACATTAAGTCCCTAACAGACTAGGTTGCTGTCTTCGAGATATTTCTAGCAACCTCCATCAACCTCTCTGTTCTTCTGTGAGGATGTGCAGGTGGAGCCAGTTTCTGCCTCATAGACTTAGGCAACAGCACCGTCGTAACGGGAAGGTGAAGGGCAAGGCCACTCAGAGATGTGTCTGCACAACGAATCCATGTGCTGCAGCATCTTCCTTCCACAGGAGCAGGAAAGCAGCTTCAGGATTGCCAGTGACAAATGCAACAATTATGCAGCGTTCATGTGGCTGCCATCGGGTGTGACCCCCCCAGCACAGCTCTGTGCAGGGAACTCCTCTCAGTGGCTGGAGAGCAGCGTCCGGAGGCGAAGTCGCAGCCGACCATAAGCTTTCAGCGCCTCTAGGTGGGCAGCAGGATCTCGGGCCAGATGCTCAAAGATCTTCCTTCACCTTCACATCGTCATTGCCTTCAATGGCATCATCATTGTCTCCTTCACCTACAGCCACAGGACTGCCTTCTCTGTCATTTTCAGTGCTGCTGTCATCTGCCTCCACAGTCACATCAGTGTTTTCTCCACCTTCCTCTGGATCAGTGCTGTCTTCTTTCTGCTCTGTTCCTCTCATCTCCCAAGGTCTTGCAGGAGCTCTGGTCCTTGCTGCTGCTGGTGGTGTCACAGCTCCTTCTCCTGCAGCTAAACCACAGGCCCAAGAAGAGCAGGACGCCAGCAAGAACCCAGAACGGCCACTGCTGCAGGGCACCAAAGAGCACGGCTCCCCAGCCCTCGTCCTGCTGCTCCAGGGGCCCCCGCTCCAGCTCCTGCAGCAGCTGAGCCATCTCACGGTCCAGCAGCTCCTGACGCTCCTTCATTCGCTGGTGCGTGGCCTCATCCAGCCCATCCCCAGCCGGCTGGGGGTACTGGATCAGGCTTTGCACGAGCACGAAGAGCAGTGACAGTAAAGCCATGGTCTGCAGGAGGACACACAGAAGGGGTTCAGTGGGGCCGGAATGGAGACGGACAATGAGGGGCAGGAGCAGCAGGGATGTGGCGGCAGGAAGGAGAGGGCCCCCGGCAGCTGGCAAGGCCCGCACCGCTGCCCCAGCAAGCAGCGCGCCCTCAGCGAGGCGCTCCCGCCGGGGCTGGGCCCTGGATGCGGGGGCAGCCCCAGGTACCGGCGCTTCTCCCCCAGCCCTCCTCCAGCCCCCAGCCCCGTCTCCTCACTGCTGTGCACTCACCGCTTGCCCAGGCTCTACTGGGGCAGCGGCACCCGCTGGGGCCTTTTCTAGCTGCCCCCATTGTGACACGGCGCCTGCGATGTCCCAGAACCCAGAGCGCGGCACAGGCCAGCCCCGCCCGCTGTCCCCAGCCCGGTCAGGGAACTCATCGTGGCCCTGGGCACCCCGAGCCCCAACAGACACCAAGTGTAGATCCATCCCTCGGGAACCTGGGAACACCAGAGCTTCCCTTGACAGAGCAGGCACAAGCACCCTCACACACAACCCTTGTCAAATTCAAATCTGGGTGACACGACCCAGGGATGTTCTCAGTGTACAAGTGCAGGCTTTTATTTAATACTGGTGGGGGACATTTTTTATTAGTAGTATTTATACTTATTACTTTGGGGTAGGATGTCATGTAAGCTAATGCTCTGTTACAGATTTCTGAAAGAAATCTAGGTTGCTTGGATGATGCACAGGAAGAGTTAATACCATCCTAAAAAGGCCAAATATTTTAATTACAAAATTTTGATGCCTTCAATAACCTCTTAGCTCTCAAACTCTGTGGTTCAACACCGTGCAAAATTCTGGTATAGCCAGGATTTTGTTCAGAAAGCAGAATGTCTGTGTTTTCAAATTTGTGCAAAGATGTACCTCTGTCACTCCCACCATCTTCAAAATTGTCTCCCTTAAACAATGTTAGCCAATCTCTTTGACTGATAAAGGAACTTCTGTCTCTTTCTGCCATCTCTTTGTGTATTTATCTCCAAAGGACTGTGAGTACAGGAGAGATTATACTCCTCGACCTTTCTTTGGGGAACTCATCTCTAAATGGAACTGCAGAAATGGGGAGGGAGGAAAGGGAAGCAGGATGTGACTTGAGTACCTGCATCGTGACCACAGATGGCCACTGCTAGACAGACACTGACGTCAGGCTGATCACGCTCGCCCATTGGTGTGTAGCAGAATAATGTTGGGATGGCTAAAACTGCTCTGAATTGGATTTGCTTAACAGATGTCATTAGCAAAAGTATTCCAATAAAGAGTTTTAAACTCTCTTCCGAGCTGATGCCACTTATCATGTATCTTCCCCGCATTCTTCTAGGGAAGCTGTTTTTGATGTTGTCCCTTCCTTCTTTTTACAAGGGAGCAAAAATTATTTGCCAAGTATCACTCTTCCAGATTTGTTTCCTCTCATTTTCCAAGATTTAATAAAATGAACACTCAGCAGAATAGTTCTGTGTTTTTTGAACACAATTCTTCCTTTACCCAATTGAGGCCCTTCTGTGACTATGAAAACACAAAAACTGTTGTGAGCTACAGTTTACACTTAAGAGGTTGATATGGGTCAGTTCTCCCAGGTTATTCTTAGTTCATCTGCTATGTAAACTGTTGATGTCAGTGACTGGAAGCTGCTCTCCGGGACATTATATATATGATAATTATATGACAGAAAATGCAACATATAGTTGGATCTGACCTTCAAGTTCACTAGCTTAAAAAAAGAAAAAAAAAGTCTGTAAGAAATTTGCTGTTTTTTCTATTTATAAATGCCTTCACATTTATATTTAGTTTATGCACATACAAGAGCCTTTCCTTGCATGGACAGCAGTGCCCATCCATCATCAGTCTCGGGTATATTATAAGTCTCAATGATTACTGCCTCCAGAAAGCATTTTTGAGACAAAACAGGCAAATTCTTTTGCGTAACTATACAATCTTCCAGTAGTAGGATCTTCACTCTCACATAAACACTTCATGTTTTTCTGCAAAGGAATCTGAGATAGATTTTTCTGAGAAATAACAAACCACCAAAAATAATTAAATAACAAGAAAGAGGAAAACACCATTTCTTCACTCAACACACTTTCCTTGATTTTCATAAGCATTCAGATTTACAGCTGCGGATACTACCACAGGAGCAGGGCTTTGTCTGGTTTTGCTTCCTCTTCCAGCAGAGCAAGCACAGCTGCAAAATGCAAACTCATTTCTAGGTTCTCTTCTACATCACCAGTTTAGTACATTCCAACCAGTCATAGTTGTGCAACACCCCGTCAGGGAACTGGGATTACTGCAGTGTCACAGACAGTTTAAGTGAGGCTCAAGGAGCTGTACATAGTTTTAACTATGTTTTGTATGGATAATTAAATGATGCGTGACATGGAGATAAGCCAGCTGTACTGAAACTGAACAAACTAACTGCTCTGATGGAACAGTCAAGCATCTCATCAGTTATAAAATGAAACAGGTTTAAAGCAAAAACAATAGAGAACAGAATGCATGACATTGTAAAGTAGCATGTTCAAAGGACCATTTCTGAACTTTAAGCAAGTGTACTCATCCAGTCAAATTTTCAAAAGAATTCCTGGCACCAGAATGTTCTCTGTTTGCTTTTTCACCATGGTAAAAGAATGGATCACTCTTAGGGGAAAGAAAATCCTGTGTGCAAAACACTGCATGAAACTAAACAATGCTTTAAACGTGGCTAATTTCCATGTGGAGCTGATGATTTAGCACTGTCATCCTTCAGCAGAGGAGAAAGAACTGCCTGTCTTCAGTTTACTTATGCAAGATGAAGAAAGAAAGTGAGGAGTGTGAATTTGATCTTGCTTCAATTTACTTCAGTAGCCAAACACTTGCCATGACTTCAGTGGGAGTGAGACTGCATCTTAGCTCATTCAATGTGGAGAAAAACAAATCAGCTGAGAATAATGCTCTTGTTGATTAGATTGATATTACTACCATAGTTGTTTTTAACAGTGCTAAGTAAATCCTCTTTTAAAAGCCAAAGGTTACCTTCAGTTGTGCTTTTTCCTATGTACTGTGTCACAGTGGAGGATTCCTGGTTCTGTGACCAAGTCACCACTGCTCACAGCAAGCATGGCTTGCTCTGGGGCGTGGCCACATTCCCACATGGGAATGATATATGTTTGTGGATGTCACTGGGGACAACATCCAAATCTGGGCTGGGGCATCTCCCTCAGTCAATAAACCAGGGTGCATATTTCTGTAAAATAACTGCATTCACTGAGAAAAAAAGACTACACTAACTAAGATGTCCATGAAAATCAGCAAAGTAAATCAAATCAATAGGGTTACATTTGCAGTTAGGAATCTGCATTTCTGCAGGGAAATTTTAGGATAGCCACAAAGTGGAAAATGTTTAATTTTTGGGTTTTTTTCCTGAGACAGCAATCAATCTTCTCGTTTGGCTATAGTCTACTTTCCCCTATAAAGTAGAACCTAGAGATACACTCAGAAAATATGTATGGAAGTACCTCTCAATTAATTAAAAAATATTATTACTCAGAAGATAGAGACACGACTGTCTACACTGTATGAATTAAACATACATGAATTAGGACACAGACTCTTCCATTCTTTATTAACAAAACTGATGCTGTCCTGAAAATGACATTAATGAATGAGACTGGTATATGAAAACCTTCTGCATCTGCTCTAGACGTTGGAATGAGCACGTTAAATGATGCAGCAGACAAGGAGGATGCACTTCTTAGGGAAGCTGAATGTCACTTCTGTGCTTAAGGAGTTCTGCAGTTTGGATGAAGGTCACAGGCTATGTCCAGGTGCACGAAAATGAATGATAAATACACACAGTTTCTCCTAGACTGAAAGCAGAGCTAGACAAAGAGTATGAAAATCAGGAATAATTCATCCCCTGGTTTTCTAAAGATGTCAATCTTCTATTAGAAGACAGTTTGTTAGCTCCTCCGCATATTAAAGCTATAACATAAAAATAGAAGCACCTCAAACTTGTAGAAGTATCTAAGATGCATAGATTAAGTAATGTCTATGCAGAGCGAGCACCCTAAAAACATCACAAGAGCAAGCAGTGACAATTTCTGGGATAGTAATGACATGAATCAGTATCTAAAAGTTAAGTATAAGTGAAGAAGAAAATTTTTCAACTAATGGATCAGGGAAAATGTGGTAATAAAGGATATGTGATTAAAGATCATAGTGTATTACATTAGCAGAGGTGGAGAATATATGACTTTGATTCTGTATTACAACACATTTCAATTGAGTTGTGTGTAGCTTTAGTTTTATACATGCACAATTTTTTAGAACACATTTTTAGAGTAGGGCATGCAATAAAAGAAATGCATTGTACTGCATTGATCCCCACATGACTCGCTGGAATATCTTAACATTTCCAGCACAGATTCCCACTTCTGAAGATGAAAACCCAGGGAAGATGAAAACCTGTAACTGCCATTAAGAGAAGGTCTAAAATTTTAATTGCTGTCTGAACACAAAGGAGCTGTGACATGCTGTGGTTTCTTGAAGCACTCCTGCAGTTACAGACACATCTTTAACTACCCCACCCTCTCCCTCTTCCCCATCCACCATTGACTGATGCAGCTGGGAGATTCAGTAACTGTGGAGCAAAATCTTGCTTACTTTCAGCTCTCCTGCCCCAGCAAATGCTCAGCTCCTCTGGGAAGATGGATCTATGCCATAAACACACTGCACCTGGAAGAGAATGAAAACTTCCCTTCAAACACACACATGTGACCAGCTTTCTGGAACTGCCTGATGTTGCCAATTTTCGTCTGTTTCCCACAAAGAAGGGAAAGAACCTTGTATTCTCCTCCTCATGATATTTCAAGTCTGAATTCCAAAGAACAGAGATGCCAGGACTTGTCAGTGACATGACTAACAATCCTATGAGAACTGGCAAGACAGCTCATTTCTCCTACATCTTACAGAAACCTTGGAATTATTTTGTCTGAAACACTTGGGGGAAGCAAGATGGACTTAATTCTGACAACTTTATTAAATATTCAACACATCTGACATCCTGATATCAACAACAAAAATATGGTTTAATTATGATAAGCCATACTGGTATAATTTATAATACGTAAGTGTGAAAAACTGCAATGAATTTTTTCTTGATCCATGTGGAAAAATACACACCTTCCACCCCCCCAAGAAAAGTAAGACAAGGCACAATAAATTCTCATAATTCTCTTTCTTCTGGTTTTTCAGTTCCATCACAGCTCTCCAAATTAAGATTTATGTGCTATTTTGCATCTGTATCTGTTGTTGATTTGCCCCCCTACAGGGATATAGGTGGATAAGTTTGGACAGGAAACGGTATCCCTCAAGCCAAACTGAAAGGTTTATAAAGTTGCTAATAAAAGTTTGGGTCAGGGCCTAAATATTAATCATCTGCTCATTGTCTTTTTAAACGAGCTCAGGCATTTTCCCAACCACTTCCAGCAGCTCTCTGGCACTATTCTAAACTAAGATTTCAGACATTTCTTTTTTTCCTGTGTTGACTTCAATATTTTTTTTTCTCCCCCTCTCTACCTGCCAAATGCATCCATCAGGATTTTGCCAAAGGCTATCTGCTTTTGAAGTTGAGAGGAATTCACTAATTGTGAGTGTCAAATCCACAATAAATGCCATTGCCATATGGTATGTGCTGCTTTTGGGAATTATCTCAAAAGGCCTAGCTGTGAGAAGACTGGCTGTATGTTAGGAGGGTTTTACTGCTAACTTCCATAACTCATGTCAGGTTTTCAGTTTCTGTATTCATTGGCTTCAGTGAGTGCAACTGTTTCCTGAATTTATAAAAATGTTGTCAAGATGCCTTGATCTTGCTTCCTCCATCTCTCTCACACAAACACATCCAAACACATCTCTACACAGTGGAATAGCATGCACAGTGGCATGCAAATCTAGCAAAAGAGAAGCTTGTAAATAAATAGCATGTCATTCTGCTTACTCAATAAATTCCTCTGGGTGTTAAACTCATGACAAACGTATCATAAGCCCCGATGAAGGGTTTACAGCCTGTCCCATCACACCATCCTGAGTGCAATTCTGCCATGCATAGGAAGACATAAGTTTGAAAAACAGAGCAGAAATAGCTCCCGTAAGGGCAGGGTGCTGACATAGATGAAACATAACTAACTGGAGAGCATTTGTTGTAGCTAAAGAAGACAGCATCAGTGTCACATCTCTGTGCCTGTGGAGGTGTAATCTACATTCAAAGCAACAAGAAATCTATCTCCTTTAAAAAATTGTCCATTAATACATAAATGTGTCTGTGTTGAAACTCCTCAGATACCATTCCCAACTAGAACTACACACAAGACTAAGAAATTCCACAGAGAAACACGGTTTTGTGATCCAAAGAGGCAAGGAGAAAGAAAACCACATATGTGGAGTTTAACATACCAACGTAGTGATAGAAAAAGAATTACAAAAATAAATGTCAGGCCCCTTGAAACACTTGAGGCAGCGCTCTCAACTTTCTCTGATGCTCTAGGAAGACGTGAATGTCCTCCATGTCTCACATCATCCCCACCAGCCACATGGAAATATCTCCAATGCAGCTCTGAGTGTTTCAAGTATAACTCCCCTCTAATTTATGTAGTCTGTTAACATCCTCTTGGAGCAAAAAGAAATAATAGTTTAAAAAGACAGCTGTATTTCAGAAACATGTGCCTCTACACGACAAAAAAAACCCCAGAATTTAATACCGTCCCTAGGCAGAATTCATCCATCTTTAAGGCTTCTATTTTGTATGTCTGATTTGTTTTCCTGGTAAGTAATATAAATGAACTGCTGGCAACATCACATCAAAACAAAAGCAGCAGAATCAGAAAAAAACACTGAAAAGTTTACCTTTCTAGGAAAGCTTCAGTCTTGGGATATTTTGTTTTGACATTCCAGTGACTGGAAGGAACAGCATCACTAAAGACAGCAGGCTGCAGGCATGTGGCACTTGCAAAGTTCTCATTCTGCTCTCTTCTTCTGCATCTTCTTTTGCACTATCTCCCCACTTTTCAAACAACCCAAGTTTTATCTGGAAGAAAAAAAGGAAAACATCTGTAGACCTGCATTACTGCATAAATAATAATTCTGTAAGCAAGCCAGACCTACCTTTAAAGAGCAGCTCATTTAATTTCTTTGCTACAAAAGGATTTTTTTTCTCCAGTACAAGTAAAAATGTTTTGTTTCTTTAATACTAAATTGACACATTTTGACATTGGAAAAATATGTAAACTTTTCAACACCAGTGTCTAGCATAGCTAAAGTTCAAGCACAAATTAAATTAATACAGTATCCACACAAAGAATATTTGCCATTCAAAAGTGACCACGCAACTTGTTAGTTCATACCAGTTGACTGGATATCTTAATGTTTTATAACTTTTTATCTCAGTACAAAAGCTATTTTATGTTTATGCTATGACTGGAATGAACTGTAAGGTCTCAGATGCCATGGGGGTACAAGCAGAGTTAACAATGAGTACATACCCATCAAAACTTTCATAAATAAACTAAGAAAATTGGGTAGAACAAGCAGTTGTGTTTAGTTTTAATAGAAAAAAAAGTCAGTGCAGATGATGGATTTAAAAGTGCTTTCAGTATGATATTTCCAGCAGAATAACTGCAACTCATCCACCAAAACGTCCTATAAACTTTAATGAGTGTTTCAGGCTGGGGTCAATGGGCTGATATGAGATTTTGTTAGCACAGTGTGCAACTAAGCCAGCTTTGCAGCACTTTTCACTTAATAAGTGTCATTCATAGTCCATAAATCTTGAAGTGTTTTACAAATGAAAGCAATTATCCCTGTCCTTGTTTTCCCTATGCAAAAACAGAACCATAAAGCTGCAGTGAACCTATTTCCTCAAGGTCACACAGCACAGTAGTTGAAAAGAAAACAGCAACAGCAATCCTGGTGTCCTTTGTACCCAGCTATCAAGGATCTCTTTTGCCCAATATCTCCACTTTTGCACAAGAAATCATTTTAAATGGTGTCTTGAGTTCTGAAGGCAAAACTTGATGGTTAATAAATCACAGAGATCAGAGTATGAAAATATTTGTAAGACCAGATCCTTCCTCCTGCAAGTGCATGATGCTAGAGGTCAAGGGAGACAGCTGGTGAAATAAAAAATATCAGTGTTTGAGTAATGCTGTAAAACCAAGGAGTAAAGAAATGTTATGCTTAGTCGGGAGATTAATGGCTCATGACTTGCCATGAAAATTATTTTCTGAAAGGTACTGGAACTGCCTGATTAAAAGAGCAATCCTAGCGCCCACGTTAGCCAGCACTTGCACAGACATCAAAAGAGAGGCTTCTTACAAGCCCATGAGGGATGCAGCACAGCTCGTTGCCCCTGGTCTAGCATTCGAGCTCCTGCAGCCCTGGGTCAGGCAACTCTGAGCTACAGCAGCACCCAGAACCATGGCATGAAAGCATGGAAACAGTTTTCTCCAACAGAGGAAATCTCTCTCAGATGAAACTTGGGCTTTCTGAGCCTCCAGAACTTCTGTTAATAGTAAAAGACAAAGAAGTGTGCAAGAAGAGCACGATGGTGAAAGAGAAAGAGGGAAATAATTTGTAAAATGCCCAAAGCGTAGCTCCTATTGCGGAACACTGAGCTTCATTCTTCTCAGTCCCCTCTTCAACACTGACATTCAGTGTCTGAATGTATTACTCTTGGCCAAGGGGAGTGCATGTTCATGAGATGACATGGCGAGAAAACAAACAAACATGAAATGCCTGTTTCATCTTTCCCTTCCCTTTATTGCAGAATGAGATCTGAAGAGAAGGCCCTTACTTCTTCTGTGCCAACACATCTATTTGAGGGTGCACCACAAAAGACTGATCTGGATTGGACTATCGTAGGGTTAAACTGCCTTTAAAAAATCTATTTAGGGGGAAGAAGGGGAACAGAGGGGGAGGGGAGGAGGGGGAAGAATATATGAAGGTGAGACACCAGCCCTGTCCATCTTCAGCAGGATGATAGTGACAAACCATACTTCAAAAAGAAGCAATTAAGTGGGAGCCAGTCTCACTGCCAGCATGTTGAGACGTCATGGCCTGAAGGTCTGGGCCTCAGACAACAGGGAATTCACCAAAGGATTTGGGGTTCATTTTCTTGAGGCAAATTACTGTGAAGAATCAAGACTAAATTTGACTAAAAAACCAGTTTTGTCGATGCACTGTCATTTGCTGAATTGATTGAGAATCAGCACCAAACTCGGGCCTTTGGCCATAGCTCACAACCTCACTTTTTCATTTAGGCATCTTTTGCTAATGGGAACCTTCAGGGTTTTTTTTTTTTTTTTTTTTTTCCCTCTTTTCCCTTTTATTTGAATAATGTCTCTGAAAAGCCATTTGCCTTCACTAGGTGGTTGGTTAGTTTACACTGGAGGCAGCTGCTCTGTGGGCTCGAGCCAACCCTGTCTTTAGATTCATTGCAATCTGGCCAGATTGTCACATATATTTTTAGTTTATGATGATCCTCTAATACAATTCCAGCTTCCACACAGAGTCCTTCCAACAGTCTAGCTCAGGTTAATGAACTTCAGGCCAACTAACTTGCCATTAATCTTCAGGAAATATCCTTCCTCTCTGTAACATAAGCAATGTCAATCAGTGTCCTGTGCTGAAAAGACCCACAGTCACACTGATCCGAAGCAAACAGTCCCATGAGCAGAAATAAAACATGAATCCTAAAAGCAAATTCTACTACCCCGTTCCTTCTTCCCCTCAAAAGTAAGAAGAATTTGGTCAGAGAAGGAAAAATTACTGGTTTGTTCAGTTCTTTGATACTTGAGCTAAGGACCAACACCTTCTAAAACTTCCTCACCATGAACAGATCCAAAATAAATGAGGAAAAAGAGTCTGAAAAGAAAAATGCCGAGGCTAAAGCTGCTTCCCCACCTTGGCTTCAGCTAGGAAATAGCACTGCACTGTGTTAATTATCACCTGAAAGACCGACCAGGGAAGGAAGCCATGCACACACCTTGCTGAAAAGGGGGCATTTCCAGCAGAATAAAGGAGCTTTTATTTGCCCCATGTAGGGGCGGGAGGCACAAGGCTGAGAGGGGCTGAGCAGCCTGGCTCCATCCTGCTTGGACCTCCCAGCAGGGCCCATAAATTGGGACCGGGCTGTGGGTAACGCTGCCAGAAGACAGAAAGTGGAGCTGCGGGGGGGTTGCCATCCTGACAGAGAGAGGGGCCAGACCTGACTGGCACATGTGCCATGGCACGTCCCGAAACGAGGTGTCACCTCCCCGCAATTGGTCACATCTAGTGGAGCCTATAAAACAGATTGCTCCGAAGCTTCTGTCTAAAACAAGAAAACCTGGGGCCAATTTACTAAACATAATTTATTCCAGGCCCTTTGTGGCAATAAACAGAGCTCTTCAGCCTTCTCAAACACACAGACAGTAAGGAGCTCTGTGCTTATGGGAGCTTTTTCAGATCGTTCAGCCCAAACCTATCTAAATGCAAAATCTTGCATTCACAAATACTGTGTAGTTTCCGACTTCTCCTGGCATCAAGACGTCCGGAGCTGAAACGACTGTGACCCATCTGCAAACACACACTTTTCAAACTGTATTCAGGAAACTCTCGGTTAATTCTGTGAAAAAAAGCCTTTATGGAATTGGAGGATAATTTAAAACCTGTTTCCAGCACTATTTTTCCAAGGTCATTTTAAAATTCAGAATTTTATTTTCCAATAAAGAGTTGTGGCTCAGTTTTAGTGACTCTAATAGCAATGCTGCAAATTGTGACAACTGAAAATCTAGAGCTATAAGCTCTAGATAAAATCTAGTCACTCTAAGCTTATAAATCTAGCCACTATAGCTTATAAAATCTAGTCACTATAAGCTTATAAGTTAATTATAAACCTAATAAGTAAGTTGCCTAAGCCACGTAGCTTCAATACGTAATTTTCTATCACTGATGCAAGAGTTTTTCTTTCTTCTCCTCATCTATCCTTGTTTGACATCTTGTGGTTTTATTTTATTTTGGTCAATGGAGTCAGAAGAGAGCAAAAAATGTCCCTTCCAGACATCAGCAAAATAGCATGAGTGGCCTTTCAGACAAATATATTGCTTTAAAAGATTTAAAACTAACCAGCTACAATATAAACAAAAATTACCCCACCTACGATTCATATTTATTGAAAGGTACATTATCTCTTTATCATCTCTTTATTAAGAGATCAATATCTGTTTATTTAGTTAGAATATTTTCTACTATTGCAAGTAGAAAATCTATATGCACACAAATTTAAAGCACGGTATTTTAACTACAAGTATACAGATATGTGTGTCCAATGCATTATGCAGATATCTCACCTTGAAATTATCATACAAATTCCAAAAGAAAAATTACTGTGGTTGTCTACTGTGTGGTTCAAAACTGTACTATAATCATGAACTGGATATTGAATTGCCTTTGTTAGTAAGAGGGAAAACTGTAAGCATACATGGCTTAGATTAGTAACTTAGAAAGTCAAATAGACTAAAAATAAAATTACACCTTCAGACTTACTTAACAATCTTAACTTAGTTCTGCAATAACAAAGATGACATTGATCCAGAGCATAATGAAACTATGTTCTTGTAGCCCTTAGATAGATGGTCTGTTTATTATTTGGCAGAAGATGCTTTTCTCTTCATTGTGAAATCTCAGTTAAAGCTAACTCCATCCAAGAACTGGTAAGCAGTAATATTCATCACTATTCTCCTACTTATTAAGTAGGTTTTGTGCTGTTTATAGTCCAGAAAGTGTTCCCTTTCAGGATTCAGGAAAATACTGCTTTTTACACAAACCCCAGATCAGCATTACCTCACTTCCTAACACCAGGAGAAATTGATGAATAAAAATACAACGGTACAATCAAAAAGCATTATGTGAGCCTGCAGTAAGTGATTTTCTTTTCATTTTATGTTGCATAAATCACTGGGTTTAGTCTACCTGGTTTAGATGAGGTTTTGCCATGCAGCAGTCTTCGCTATTGTTAAATACCCAAACAATTAGCAGAGACTCCTAAGAAGCATAACCCAGCTTACACTGAGTTTTGCAATACTATAAAGGCTTTAACTTTTACTGAGCTCCTCACAGGATTTACACACCATCCATTCAACACCAATAACTTGGCAAGAAAAATCACCGCTGTGATTCCCACTTGAGAAAAACCAAATCGAGCAAAGAAAAATGAAGGGTCTGAGAGACAATGAGGACACAATTGAGGGAACAGAGTCAGCAAAAAAATCTTCTTGCAGAGAACCATCTGATAATAAATAAAGCTCTCCAATAGAGAGAGAAAATACATTTGAGGATTACACTGGATTTTTTGTTGAGATGAACTCAAGCTCAAGTAAAAAATGGTGACTAAGGAAGTGAAATGAGAGAAGAAGGAGGAAGGAACTCCCTTACTTTGTTTACTTTTTCATACTTTTCAGCATCTTTCTGAAGGGAATCTGCTGGTGGAAGCATTTCTAACAGGCATGTAGTCTGTTTGGAGATAAACACTGGTTGAAATGGTAGAAACCTTACAGAATGGTCTGTGTCACATTGCTCTGAAGAGCTCATCTGACCATGAAATTTACTGTTGGGCACCTAAAATTATACACATGGGAAATGAGCACTACATCCTCAAAAGATATCAGGATCTTTTTCAGGTCAATGTCAGTGAGGTCAGGATTGCACTCAAAAATTTCACACAGACACAGAAGTAATCTTTTCAGAAAGTGACAGATAGACAGCCATGCACACAGACATGTTATGTATCATTACAAACGATGATTCTGAGAAATTTTTTCTGTGGCATTCTATATTTTGGACATGTAACACATAAATCCAAGACTGATGATAAAGCAAATGCTATTCTCTAACCCTAATTATTTGTATATTGTGTCTCCTAAAAAAAAAAAAAAACCAAAAAAAACCCACCCAAAAAAAAACCCCAAAAAACAACCAGACTCACTGCTTTCTACATTCTATAGGCTGTTTCTCAAACACAGTATCTATTGTTCAAGAAAAAGGATAGGATGGAAAGCAATTTGTCATCTGAAAATTGTATTTCCAAGAGGAGGTAGGGACATAAATAAAATGTCCCACCAGTCAGATGTGAAGCTGGGATCTTTGCACAGAAATATCAACATGCCTTTCACTCTATAGTTAGATGCATATGTATCTCTTATGGATTCTTTTTCCTCATTTCCTCTTGTTTCCTTTGGGGAAGGAACTATGACTTCAGGTATTACGTCCATCATAACAGCTTTCTATAGGCTCTTTATTTAGAAAGACATGAGAATGCCCTACGAGTCTGATCATTAAAAAAAAAAAAAAAAAAAAAAAACCACCAAAAAAAACCCAAACAACAAAACCCAAACACAAGCCAAAGAAGAAAGCAGTGTAAAGCACGATTTAGCAACACATAAGAATCAAAAGGAGCCCTAAGCCAAACCTCAGTGTTACATTTTTTTAAGTACAGCATGTTTCCCCAGCAGACCAAAAAAACCACTAATGCTATGAAAAGTGATTCTAAGATGAGTTTTGTAATTCTGGTATCCAAGAAAAGAAAAAAGCAGTAGCATGAAAATTCCTAGAGACATTAATGAAAAGGTAGACTAGATGGAAAACCACTTTCTGCCAAGTACTGTAACATCTGAAGGGTTTCGAAGAGAGACAGAGAATTTTCCTCTGAAATGTCTGTCATCACCTGCAGCACTTGGGGTGGTTTGGCTCAGCTCTGAGTGAAGGAGACAACACTTGCAGGAAGCTCTGCCTGTGGAACAGCCTTGGCCTGCTCTTGAGAAAATACTGGAAAGCCAGAAAAATGTCACAATGGCCATCAGAGAAAACAAATGCTCATTTTGGGGAGATCTGCCTGAGCATTTAAACTCTAGCAGATGGCATTTGTCCTGCTGCAGCCTGAATTACCCTCAGGCAGCACTGTCAAGCCACCTAAACCACTGACCCTGCAACCACCATTCTTCTGCTGGAAGAAACATAAACCTATATTGGCCAACACAAAGGAAGGATTACAGTCTCATTTTCGCCTCCAGGAGTTCTTGCCAGTGCTTTGCTGTGGAAAAACTGTTCTCTGCTATTTCCTTTCATAGGAGACCTTCCAAGATATGCAGGAGTGAAGCATCAGTCCTCTAGCAGGGACCAGAAGTCTGAACTGGCTGATATTTTTGGGCATTACCAGTAACTAGTGGCAATGGGGTATTCTACAGATTAGTTACTTGAACTTGCCCTATCATGACTTTTGTACATTTGTGAAAAACCCAGCTTGAAGGGACAGTAGTGCAGCACTCTGGTGAAATCTGTGATATATCAAATCCAGACTTACAGCTCTGCAGGATACAGCAGTAAGGTGGACAGCAGTGCATACTCTGAAAGAGAACAGCCTGTGAGTTTCTGCATGGATACATCTACAGATGCAAGTAGGTGGGGCTCTCCTGTCCTTGATCCAAGCAATCCAGACCTCAGCCAGATCCTAGTGCTGTATGGCTCCATTAATTGCACACTACACAGCAATAGTTTACACATTTCAGCCATACACACATCTGAGGCACCACCAGACAGCCAACTCTGTGTGCAGGCACAACCTGCAGATCATGCACACAGTCACAACTCAGCAGACTCTACTGAATCAAAAACTCAACCAAAACAACCCTAAAACAAACCCTCCCCAAAGCAGAAGGAAATAAAGGAACAAAGATTTACATTTATATAAATATTTAAAAGGTAAATTTCATTTCACAGCTAATGCTTTATTGTACTAAAATTTGTAGCTATATTATCTCATGTAAGCATTAATGTATTGCCCAACATTTTATAATTTTGTGTAAATGCTTGCAGGCACTCACAGCTGTATCTAAAGTCTGTGAGACTCTCCGATAAAAACAAAATGTTACAAATGTTAAGTAGAGGCAACTGCATGTTGTAGTTGGCATCTTAATATAATAAAATATTTTTTTTTTATTTTTTCTATTTTACAAATCCTGAAAGCATGTTTCCTTAACTGCCAGTACTATTTAGTTTATTGTCAGCTGTGTAGAAGTCAAATCATAACTTTCAAAATAATTCAGGCTAATGCAGTTTAGTAATGGTTAAAAAAATGTGTACTTCATACGGCAGCTGGGCTTTGATCAAATCTGTTTGCTGTATATCCAATGGCATATTTTACTAAAATTCCTTTCATCAACGTATGGCCTCATTATTTGATGCACTGTCAGTGAACTCTGTGCAGCACAGTCTGCAGGGTTTCCTATAAAAACCACACTATAGGGAAAGACATGCCGGAAGGATTTTAATTTCCACTTTCAACAAATTGATTTAAAAAATCATTACTATATTCTTGAAGTCTACTGGAGAAGGGTTTTTTTTAATGCATTGTCCCCCTAATTTTGGATCAACATTTTGTGCAGCTAAAATGTAAACTGATACACATATGAACGTGTACACTGCACAGCAGTGATCATCTGTTGGCCCAATAACCCAGTTATTTTATTGTTAGACTGAACACATTTGCTTTCTTCCTGTTTTTTTTAAACACTTGATTTCATTTAAATTTGGAGTATATGTGACAGAGAATCAGCAGAGTCTCTATAAAAAATCCCACTTGTGAGCTTACACAAGTCATTGACTCAATGGGGACCTGCTCCTCTTGATGGGTTTCCCTCAGGTACTCATCATCACAGCATCTGAGCACTTTAAAAGCTTTAATGTCTCCATCCTCTACCCTCTATCCTTGTTAGAGGTAGCTGGATTTCTTTTAATGCTGCCATCGGAGATGACATCCCTTGGATAACATCACACTAGCCGTCAGGACCAGTACCCACATCCCCCTAGTCACACAGCCAACCTTCTCCACAGGGACAACAGACTTGGAACTCCTGCAGGGAGATCCATGACTCACATACCACTTTTTACAGTGTTTTATTTGTGATTTAAGTGCTTGTGCAAACTGCAGAAAATTACAAGCAATCACAGTTTCATTTTCTATAAAGAACTTCACAGAGCTGTGTAAGGAAAAACACACTGCCAGTATGGGTTCAGACAGCAGGTCATCAAAGCTTTAACAGCCCTGTGTCCTCTGATCATCAATTTTACCATTTTCAAGGGTTACAACATGCTGCTATCTATTCAGAGCTTCAAAAACCTTTCTGTTTGTGACACAGCAGGAATCACTTTATATTTGGTGCAACAGTTGTTTTGCTATTTTTAAGCTGCTTTATGAGGGGTGCTATCATGACAGTTCCTGGAATCTGAAACAGCCCTACTGAAAAAGAAACCAAGAATTCATGCATCACCTCCTCCATTCAACACAGAAATACTTCCACTTTAGTTTAAAATCACAATAACTTTCCTGTGTCTTGTGAGGACACAGTGTGCAAGGATGAATCAGTATTTCACTGAAAAAAAGGAAAAATTTAGATGGTTAACCAGTTAGTTTCCATAACCAGAAGTCCAACATTAAAAAGGCAGGATGTAAAACACTTCTCATTTCCTTTTCGCCTAAGTCATTTGTCCCCTAAGATGATGAGGCAATCTCAGTCTTGAGGGACTTCTGAGGTTTCATTCCTCAAGGAATGAAAGGATTGTCAACACTGGAACAGGAGCTCAGAGAAATTGTGGATTCTCCATCTTTGCAGACATTTGAAGCTTGACTGGACATAGCTCTAAGCAATCTAATCCAAAGCTGAAGTTATCCATCCTTTGAAATACAAATAAAATCATATGACTTCCTCATGTCTCCTTCAATCCTAATTTTTCTGCTATTTCCTTTAGCAGTTAATGGACAAATTAATAACTGAACTGAATCACACACTGAAGGTCTTGCTCAACATCCAACACCCTTCCACTTAAACTTGGATGTCTGACAGCCATCAAATGACTTTTTCTACTCTCTAGTGACCTTATCTTCCCAAAGACTCTTCTGATAAGGGCAATGTCTACCTGAGCTGCTTACGAATTAACTACTTCACTATTAAAATCTGACTGAAAACAGGATCACTTGTCTTTTATAACACTGTCCAAAAGCTGAAGCAATTCAAGAACTGATCCATAGGCAGATAATCAACCCCTGTACCAAGAATAGCAATGTGTGCATAGGACAAGTGGAGTACACACAGCATAGGTACAGGCACTGCATTAGCTGTATCACTTAATTCAGTATCTCACTGCTTCCACGTACAGTTCACCCACATGGTCCTGGTTTGCCCATCCCGTGAAAACTAAGCCCACAGCTGAGTGTCAAAGTTATTAACATGGTATGTGAAATAAGGCTTTTGCCTGCACGGAGACAAGAGGGGGATTTATTCCAAGATTTCCCCACTGGAGTCTGAAGAAGTTGGGTGAAAAATGCCACTGGATGAATTATTGACACCCAAACCACGCCAATGACTTCTGCTCGCCCAGCACACAAGACCATCTGTGTGTTCCCTCCTGACCTCTCTTTTCTATCCAGATCAGCAGCTCTTTCCTGCCAGTCTATTATGTCCCAGTGACACCAAGAAGTGGAAGCCATTGTAGTTACCACATTAAATATTTCTCAACATTGCAGGGGAAAAAAAACTACTAGAAAGGAATTGGGCTGCATGCTGGCTTAGCTAGAAAAAGAAATGTGGTGGAGAAGATTAAGCTGTGTTTCTATAGCCACAGCTGAGCAGGTGGCAAAGACCCATCACTGGTGCTTGTTCATAGAGGATTCCACTCCCTGGCAAAACAGTTACTCCTCAAAGAAACCAGGGCTTGAAGATATCCAGGACTCTGCCTGTCAGATGAGCCTTGTGTAAGTTTATGAAGTCTTGGGGTCACTATGATTAACTACCTTCCTTAAGCTGTTCCCCACAAGGCTTTAGTGCTTTTAAACCACTGACCCCTTGAATTAAAGAGGAAGATTTCTCTTTTCACAGCTGTGACTCAACACAGGAAGGAATTCAGAGACATCTGAAAACAAAGCCAGGCAGAATTAAAAACAAAATCCTTTAATGACAGATTTAGCAAGTGATGGGCACAGCTGGAGCTTACAAATACAACTAAGCAAATGAGCATGCATTATACAACAACCTTACATAGACAGATCCTATGAAGGGCAATTTCCTCACAAGGAATTGCAAAAACCTAACTGCTATGAATAAATCATCAGAAAAACTAGATATTGGCTGTTCAAAAGGAATCTGAGTCTTCGGATCCTTTACCAAACTAAATGGTAACCACCCCTAAAATATGTGACAACCAATTAAGAAACTAAAGCCTTCATTTTTAGTTATTGTCTATCTAAATCACAATACAAAATCAAAATTCCTGTGCCTAGAGAAGAATAAAACACTATTAAGGTAGTTTTCAAAACTTATATAATACCTTTCATACATTCAACTTAAAATATAACAGTAACTAGTACATACATCATGGAGTCATTGTAAAGAAAATGTGTGCCTACTATTTCTGCTGGGGAAACTGATGCTAAATGTACTCACTAGATATTCTAGGAGGAATTGAAGTGAAAAAAAGAAGTGGAATTAGATACTAACAGCTAATTATCAGTGTCACTATCTTAAACATGACATGCTTCTTTCTACCCAGTCAAATGGGCTACATGACACAGCAGACTACTTTTAAGGAGCAAGCACAAGTTTGCCGATGAACTTTATAAAGTGCAACAAATATCTTGAAGATAATCACGCATGAGGAGTTGACCACCTCCACACAGTACTGCAAAGCAAAACAACAATGACTACTGAAAATTCTATTTCCCTTATCTGCCTAGCTGGGGTGACTTGCATTAATGGCACGGGGAATAATGTACTTGCACTCAGACCCTGGACTGACTGATGTCAAATGAAGTTCAGCCATTCATATTAATGGGGATCAGCATTTGTCCGAGGGAATGGAAGCCTCTCGGACCTCAGGGTCATGAATTGACAAGCTATCGAACATTTTCTCTGTAGTGCTGACCATCCTCCATCCCCACTGAGCTCAGCTGTCTGGACTCTTAGTCCCGCTCCAGCTGCTTTGTGCTCCTCCTGAGGCACAGAAAGAGCTCATTACAGATTCTTTCTGTGTAATGTGCAATGAGGGCTGAGGTCTCACAACTCCCTTTCTAGGAAATGCAGAATAGTCACATTTCTCCGGACCCCAAGAAAAACAGAGACATACATGCAAACTGTGAGTTTTGTTATTCTGGAGATCTGTAATTGACTAAGCCAGATGGTGACAGAAGTGCCATTAATGCCAAAAAAAAAAAAAAAACAAAAAAAAAACCCAAACCCAAACCACTGAAAATATCTCCTCAAAAGAACAAAGATGACTAATAACTTGTACCAAGAAAATGACTGTTAAATTGCTATTGTCTCACACCACTAATACACTGGCAGGATGCAAAAAGCCGTTTTCCTTACAGATAGATTTTCTGGAAAAATACCTTCTCGCAGAACTTATTCTTGAATGGTCTCAGGATATCTATAAACTCATGGGTTGTAGTCATGCTAATGATCAGCAAGCAGTAACTTCAGACAGCTGATAAAAGTCTGTAGCTGATATTACCCAGTAAAACATGCAAAAGAAACCACTGCAGCAGAGTTTTGGTCTTCTTAATATCAAGTAGAGCAATTCTGGGAGTAAGGACAGTTATAATTTTCACCATCATCATTAATCCTAATAAAATTAAGAAGGGCAATAGTAACAATGATAACCGTAACTTTTTTCCTAAACTTTTTTGGCAACAAAAAGTCTGCCAGATGCAAATTTAAATTTTATGGATGATAAGAAAGTCAGCTGTTTCTAGTGACTTTTACAAGTTATAACCCAGCTCTGGTAGTCAGGACATGCAGAGTGAGTGAATTCAAAAAGCCCACTCAAGCCCTGGCATCTCTGTTTCTTTAGAGGCACCTAAACCACACTCTTGTTTTTCAGAGGAGTTTGTGCAGACATTAAAAACCATAAAGCAATAAAAAGAAAAGAATTCAGCATGCAAGGCCAACCCCAATGAAGGATGAGACAAATGAAAAAAACAGGATTAAAGTAAGTGCATAAAAAATTTCAGTATCATGAGTCACTAAACTGACCCATGAACTATAACTTGACCATGTCTCCTTTAATTGTTCCACATAAGGATCTGCTTTCTGAAAAAGAAGAATATCTTTAGCAGACATAGTGCTACAGCCGTTTTTTCCTTTATCAATAGTATATGTGTACTGTAGTGCAAGTTACGGAACTTAAGTTCTACCACAGAAAGAAGCATGTAGGATGTAGGAGACAGACAGCTAGACCAGAAAAGGCCTTCTATATGTACCTGGTGAACTACCAGTAGAAGTCACCACAAAACAATGACGATCTATTCCTGACGGTAATATAAGGTGAAATATAAAAGCTAAAAAGGCAAGACTGCAAACTTAGGCAGTCAGTAACTGAGAAAGTATTCACATTTGATATTCTTTCAGCATTAAAGTGGTCTCTCATTTTTCTTTCCTTAGCAATATGGATCACAAAACATATTACTAATTTTCTACATTTAAGCAGTTCTGGGTTTTCTCCACCTTCAACATTAATTTCCTGTTCCAGAAAAATCCTCTCACACAACAACTTGTTACTTAAATAAGAATATAAAAATGTTTGTAATGGCAAAACTAAAGGCTCATCCAGTCTAGTGGTCTCTTTTCAACAGCAAGAAGAATAAATATAGAACATTTATATATGATATTTCCCTACCCTTAGTGCCCCCCCTCCTCTCCATCTATTTTCAGCTCAGGAGATTTCCTGAGCCTATTGTGGCCTGTCTATTTTGCAACCCCCAATAGATATCACTTTCAAGTACTTGTCCAGCATCCCTCTGAGCCCTTGTAAAATTCTTGCATCTGCAACACCATCTGGCAAACAAGTTTATATGTCTGCTACCCAGTGTGTGAAGAACCACTTCCAATACCAATAGTGCAATGTGATAATGTATTAATTTCCCCTCATACACCACCACCTTCATAACATTAGCCAGAAAGTAGCTCCCATTGGGCAATAAAAAAAGGAAAATTCGGATTTAGTTTGATGCTCATCCAACTGTTTCAACATTAGCTGCATTACACATGCTACCTCATTATTTATTTTGTATAATTGTCTCACGGAGTGAGTGGGAAATTAAGTGGAAATTGGTAAAGAGAAAGTTAAGAAGGTGATAGTAGTCATCAGTTCTAATGAGTGTTTGCTGCCAAAGAGAAATATCTTGCTATGGTCACTGCACAAGACGAGATATTTCACAACTAAATCTTTGGTGAGAATCCAGGATCAGCTTTGAACAAACTAAGTTCAATTCAACAGAGTAAGCATTTGCCAAGGCTGGCAAACATGGGGCAAAATCAGAGCTGAGATCAGTGAAAGACAAACCCTTCAGTTTCACAGCCATCAGTGGCTCAGGATTGGTAGCAGAAGGGTTCCCACACATGAACTGGTGAGTACCTGCAGGCAGGTAGGATGGAAAAGGCATCCCAGCACCCAGCAACTGGGGAGATCTGTCACATCTCTCCTTGACAAGGCCCTTTGCCTCTCTCACGCTGCAGTAAAATTCACTTTTAGTTTACTGAAATGACCAGGATTTCTCATATTCACAACTTTTACTCTAATAAAGGCAGCATGGAGGTGAAGCGTTTTACTTTTGCACCAGTTGATAATGTATCTTCAAAATCTGCTTTCAAAATTACTGAATAATTTAAGAAATGTGCTTTAAGATTTATGTTATAAACTGACTATGAGGAAGTAAGAGTTATAAGCTCTATTAATCTTCAGGTTTCAAGGTGTGACTGATGTAAGAAACATCATCCTGCAATACAGAACAGTAAAATTGTGAAGATTTATGCCTTCCGTTGAAACATCTGGTCTTACCCGCCCTTGGTGCCAGAATGGCAGACTGGATGAGCTGCTTGTTTATTCCAGCCAGGCATTTCCCTGACTCCTGGACTTTATGTTAAGGCATGATGAACATCTTACTCCCATTGGAGAATTTTTACTCTCATGAAGTCAATAGGTCAGAACTTTTGAAATTTACAGCTCGTGAAAGGGATTCCTCCTTTGAGTTTGTTAGATTCTAGTGCATCAGTAGACAAATATAAATACTTAAAACAATTGTACTTTATGTACTCCATACTTGTGCTTCATACAGGCATAGGCATTAATTTAAAGGCCTGTCAGAATACAGCTTCATTAGCAACAGAGTGAATCATGAGGGGTAGGAAATATCCAAAAGGATTACATCTCACAGAACTACAACACTAAGCCCTATCAAAAAGTTCCTTTTGTTTTACAACCACAATAAACTTTTCAATTCAGTATTATAAACTGTAATTATCCTGGAGGATCAAATTAGTTGTATTTACTTACTTAGAATTCAGAATAATTTCATTCTTTTTACTACATCTATCAAAAGTCAAATTTTGAGTTAGCAGTGGACCACGATAATGTAATGGCATTTCTGTTACTGCCTAATGAGTTTCAGAATTGTTTCAAAAAATACACACATTCAAAAGTTCCATGACTTCATCAAAAACTCACATTGAAGCAATGATGAAATACTTTCCATTTTCCGAAAAAAAGTCTCCACTAGGTTTTAAAACAGAAAAGTTATACTGCCTTTTTCAATTACAGCTACTTGTAAGATTTTCCAGAGGTAGCTACAGTTTGGCTTTGACCCTACTATTGCAAAGTGCCAGAAATACCAAATTATAGCAGGGAAAATGTTGTGTGTGCACACATGTATGTGTTTGTCTACAGTCTGCATGAGCAACTGAAAAACATCCAACACACACACACAGCAAATCGCGTAATTAAAACTTACTGTTATACAGAAGAAAATTATCATTTAAGTAGAAAATAATGGAAGGACAGCAGAGATTTCTCAGTACTAAACCATAATGCTTCATTTAATGAGTAATCCCTGGAGCATATGGATGTTTACCTCGCTCTGGGCAAGCTCAAGTGCATACACAGACAATTACAATGCTTCAGCTGATGTATGATACCTTGTTAGGCTGCTGTAATGCAGTGACATTCTTTTATGGCCTTACAGAGTGCATTTCTGTATTTGCTTCCATGCCAATACAACCTTTGTCTTTGCAAGATTAAATGGCTGCATGTTCAAAGTTAGAATGCCTGAATCTGAATACACAAAGCCCTGGAAACTTAAAAGCTGGAAACCCTGTCTGCAATCTCTCTGACTTTGGCAGGTACATTGTCTGCATCCACTCTGCCTTCAGAAAAATAAAATATTAGTAATTTTTTTAAAAAGGACAAGATTTTGCAATAGGAAAATCACAATATAATTTGGTTGCATTGCATCTTACATGAATAATTGCTGGACAGCAGACTTATTTACATGATCCATTGAATACAATTTTTAAAAAATTAATATGTAGATACAGGCTGGAGATTAAGAGTAAATGCTGGCCAATGGCTTCAGAAAGACTCCAGGTTTTGCCTTGGGAGAATGGCAAAAGGAGAAAATATATTGCTAAAGCCTCTCTTCCCACCTCTTTTATACTGCTGCCTCTTGTCAGAATGTAGGGTGCAAAGTTCTGAGACTGGTATTTGGCAAAAGCACAGCTTAAATTATTAAAAAAAAAAAAAGAGGGAAAAGAAAATCTAATGAAACTGCTTTGGTCAATCACACAGAGCTATTGAACACCTCCTTAATGTTGTTAGTCTTCACTTCTCCATGAAGTTTGTGAAAGCTGAAGGCAGTACTTCAAACTATTAATCTTCTATGCTTTTAGACTCTATATACAAATCTTATTTTTCTAGTCCATATTACCAGACAAGGAAAGTTAAAATACAGAGATTATAAACTCTACTGCTTGGTCATATGGGGAACTCTAGAACCTCAGAAATGCCCACACTTCTGTATTTCTTTCTATGTTTTTGATCCAAAATTCTGGCTATCAATGTAAAAGGAATTTTAAAGTTCTTCTATTAATAACAATCTAAAGATAGAAAAGATTCACGATTCACAAAAAAGTAATCCATGCACACTCAGATACATACGCAGTATAGATGGTTGTGCTTTGTTCCACAAGAAACTCTTGTGGTGATTCACAGCACCTGTGTATGAGTTTCCAGGTTTCCATGAACTTACTTCTTAAATATTAAAAAAAATAATGCATTTAAGAAGTTTTCTTCCTTTTTTTTCTTTTTTTCTTTTTTTTTTTTTTTTAATGAAGCCAAATGTAGCAATCAATGGTCATCTATGTTCTGGTTGGCATATTGCACACAAGAGACCCTTGATAATAAACCATGGCTGAAATATCAAAATTCCTTCAAATACTTACCTCTGTTAATGGTAACTACAGCTGCACTCAAAATCTGCTGCCCTTGATATCACTTACATTCCCACAGGAATATAAATCTCCATGTTTCAAAAAAGGTATTCGTCTCAGGGCTCTGGAGAAACACACAGCTTGTTTGTTTGATGCTGCCTGATAGTATTATTGGGTTAACATGATGAAATAGACTCTATTTTTTCCATGAAGCTTATCTAGTCTCACATTATTAATCTGAAAACAGGCCAAAAGAAAAAACAGGAAGAGAGATACAACAAATTCAGAGCTCAAATATGGTCATTTGGGCCACTGCAGATCTTCAATAGAAGCAATTTAGTCCAAGACATGGGAATACAGAAAAAGAAACACTATGAAGAGAGACTACTGAAGGCTGTTTCCTATCTGTTAGAAATCAAAGAGGATCAGAGCAAAAATGAAATTGTCTTGTAGCTGAGGTAATAATGTACCTAATGATCTTGAAATGAAATGTTTAAAAAGCTGCATTTCTACCTTTCATTTTAAAAGATGTGCATTTTAATCCCATGAGTAATCCAACAATGATAATTGCAAAACTGTAACATATAATTAAATTCAAACCCAAGATCTATTCCACCCTTGAATCGAAATTATTCCTTTCATCATAGTAAAGGCCTGTTGTTTTTAAAACCTAGTGTCTATATTTATTTCATTTAATTCATAAGCCCCTAGTTATTACTGTAATTTTACTCATACGCCGGTTATCTAATGTTTAATGCTATAGCTGTTTGAAGTGTATTTTCCAAAACCAGAACAGAACTAAGACTCAGAGACACATCACTACCTCTTGCAGAAATGTCACTCATGCTATGAATAAAGCATAAGCTGAGAAAAACATCATTACCCACCAAACAAATAGCATTTACTCAACCAAACCCATGTGTCTGGAGCTGCGCTCCCGAGCTACTTGGAGGCAGATTCTTGTGCCATGCCACAGGACGCCGCAGCTGAGAAACCCCTCCAGCTGGTCATGGAGAGCTCAGCACGCTGTGCAAGGGGAATTGCCAAACTCTGGGACAGGAGGCAGGGCCAGAAATCCCAGAAAGCAGGGTGTGGATATTCTCAGTTCAGTCAGAGAGAAAAAGAGAAGGTTTTCTAACCAGGCGAGAGCCTGGGAGACAGCTGGGAAAGAATGTAAATAATTCTCTAATCTATCTTGTTGTTCACATTGTTTATAGATAGGTTCTGCCACCGTGTGTCATTCACTGCACACCAGTGGTGTGAGATGTTTTTACTCTAAGACCAATGAAATCAGTCCGCACGATGTTCTCTATAAATGGAGCGGTGCATTTGAAATAGATCGGAGTTCATTCTCTTTGCCTTTGATTTGGAGTCATTTTCGTTCCCGTCCTGCTCTACAGTGACAAGTGAGCAGATGCAAAGATAACCTTTGGTTGGAAGGTTCATCCAGAGGCCACCTTTGGCTCAGGGCCTCACTCAGGGCTGTTGTCCAGGCCTTGGCACTTCAGGGACGTGGTTTAGTGCTGGGCTCGACACTGCTGGGTGACCGAATCTATGATGTCACAGTCCACTCTCTGATGTCACAAAACCCTCCCTGTGATGTCATACTGCCACTCTGTGATGTCACAGCACACACTTTGACCTCACTGCCCGCTCTATGATGTCATACAGCCATGCCAGGATGTCACAGCCTGCTCTGTGATGTCACACAGTCCCCTCTATCACGCCTTAGCTGCTTGATGACTTCACACAACAAACTCTGTGATGCCATAGCCCAGTCTGTGACAGCAGCACCTCTGTGGCTGTGTCACGGAGGCACAGAGCAGCTGTGATGTCAGAGAGGGGCTGTGTGACAGCACAGCGTGGGTTGTGTGAGGTCACAAATTGGGCTATGACATCACAGAGCGTGTTGTGTGAGGTCATCAAGCAGCTCTGGCATGATAGAGGGGACAGTGTGACATCAGAGAGCAGGCTGTGACATCATGGCATGGCTGTATGACATCATAGAGCGGGCAGTGAGGTCAAAGTGTGTGCTGTGACATCACTGAGTGGCAGTATGACATCACAGGGAGGGTTTTGTGACATCACTGAGGGGCTTGTGACATCACACAGCAGGGTGTGACATCATAGTGTGAGGCCATAGGGCAGACTCTGCCGTCATGTAGAGAGTGGCTCTGGGACATCAGAGTGTGGGTTGTGACATCACCGAGTTGGCTGTGTGACATCATAGAGCAGGCTATGACATCATGGAACAGACTGTGATGTCACAGGATGACTTTGTGATGTCATAGTACAGGGTGAATTTCTGACATCACAGAATCTTCTGTAACAGCACAGCTTTGTGACATCACAGAGTGACATCGCAGAGTTGGGCCTATGACATCACAAGGGAGCTATGTGGCATCCAAGAGTGGGTTGTGACACCAGAGGGGCTGTGTGACATCACAGGGGCTGTGTGAGGTCACTGGGGAGGTGACTCTGCCCCAGCCCCCCCTCCCATTTCCCCCAGAGAAGTCCAACGCTGCTCGTGCACAGCGGGGTCCCCTGTCCCCCCGGGTCCCCCCGCCCCCGGCGCCGCAGCCTCCCCCAGAGGATGTTCCACGAGATCGACCCCCGAGCCTGACACAGGGCCATGGGGGGCGGGACAGGGGACAGGGACCCCCCGGCAGCGTCCCCGTGTCCCCCAGGGCCAGAGCCTGGCCCAGGGCTCCTTCACCCTGTTGCCAACAAGGGCTTGAGAGCGCTGAAAATATCCCCAGCAAGGGAGCAGCAAAAACCAGATTTAATATTGAGCAACAGCACCACAAAGTTCCTTGGCAAGAGTCACTCTGCTCCTGACTGGACACTTCAGGCACAAAAAAGGAAACAAAGCAACAACAAAACCAAATAAATTCCAGGCAATTAAATCAGAAATAAACCGAGAACTGGGGCTTTCATTCCTATGGAAAAGAACTGTCCTTCTTCCTGCAGGTGCCCATGGCCACAGCTGGGATTTCACCTCCAACACTGCCTGTTGTGACAGACTGGAGGAGATTGTGGGCTGGAAACATTTTGTGTGTGGGGGAGGAAGGGGCAGGTCCAGCCTTGCCCTGCCCTGGAACCCCAGCCCTGCCCTGCCCTGGAACCCCAATCCCCCCAGGGCCTCTATCCCAGCCCAGCAGTGTCTGCCAGTCCCTGGCACAGCACAGGCAATAGTCCACAGCCACCTCTGGAGCCCCCAGCCCAGCTCCTGAGTGACCAAATGACCCCAAGTCCCACCTGGGGGAAGGGCCCAGGAAGACCAAGGGGTATTTAAGGCTGAGCACAAGGCAAGCACACATCTTGACCCTACCTCCTCTTGGAATTTCGATCTGAACAGTGCTGGAATCCAGGAGTTGGTAGCTCTGTGTGTGCTTCTCTAAATCTTTTTCATCATTCTCTATTTCTGTCTCCTTCTTTTATTTCTGACCTTTTGAAAATTTTGAGCAACTTAAAACTCAGATGGCTTAGAGTTTGTGAAGTTGAATGGACCAATATACAGCTTTGAGAAGTGTTTTGTGTTCATTGAATGTCTTATTAAACCTTTTACCAAAGTTTCAGCTCCTTAGCTCCAACTCCCACCTGCTTTCCTTGGAGAAGGAGCTGCCCCAGACCCAGAGGGATGTTCATTTCTTGTCAGTCAGCAAAGCCAAGGGAAGGCACAGCTCCATCAAATGCAAAAGTCATTCCTCTGCTGGATATTAAATCCACTTTGCACAGCAGACAGTCTCAGAGCAATGGAAAACACCTTCTGTGCCCAGCACAGGTCCCAAGGTCCCCCCAAACCCTCCCTGCCCCAATTCTGCCCAGATTTGCTCTTTGCACACATGAGTCACACACTGAAGGCACGAGCTCCTTCCATGCCCAGAGGGAGGAAAAGCGGGAAAGTGGATGAAGAGCTCTCCTGGGCAGAGCCAAGGTCCAAGGGCCCCTGCAGGGAACCACAACTCATCAGGTTTGTGTCCTTTGGGCTCAGGGACTGGTGACACTCAGAAGCACAGAAAGGTTTCTTGCCAACAAACACAAGTTGAACATTTGAACAGTTTAATAACCATCACAGCTCTTCCCTCAGCTCTCTGTGATGTCCCAGCAGCATCTGACATGTCCCCCATCCCCAAGGGATTTCCATACAGGAACAGTTTTAGACAGAGACATAAGAAAAGGCAATACTGTGACAGATATTAATATAAGTAAGGTGTTGATTAATGTGATATTTATTTGAACTTCTTAAAGATTGGGCAACTCCCTGAAGCTCAAAGCATGTAACCAGTCAGTTGAGAGGCCCTTGCGTGACCAGAGAGCATCTGGAGGAGGAAATCTGGGAGTAACAGGAAGGACATAGATCCAGCTGGTCTAGTGAAGAGATGTCCTTAGACATGGCCATTTCAACAGAAGAGGTGGAAATACCTGAAGGAAGAGAGAGATGATGTAGTAAACAATATTGGTGACTCAAGTAAAGGGGAAGATCAGTATTTCTTCTCCTTCTCCCATCAATACACTTCCAGGAAATTCCTGTTCCTGGAGGGAAGACTTTGGTATTTCTTAAAAGTACTCAAGTGACCCAGATAATAAAAATGTCCTTGTATATTATGAAATGTACAAGAATTTAAACCTGTGCCCCTTTCCAGGCAGATATCAGCTGTGTGCCCATGGACAGGCAGTGCCACTTGTGCCCTGAGGTGCCGAACTGGGATTGGATCTCTCAGAGAGGAGCTGAGGGAGAGCAGAGCACCTTGCAAGCTGCAGGTCCCTGCCAGCCCCGCAGGGCTCCTGTGCCATCAACATCTGCTCTGCTCCAGTCTGAAACAGGGCCCAGCATGGTGCCGGGATCATCAGAGAGCTGAGGTGTGTGCTGGAATTCAATGCCCTCCCCATGGCGCAGCAGCCCTGCATTTCCCTGCTCCAGCCTTGGTCTCCAGCACAGCCATGGAGGCTCTTTGGGCTCCTGAGTGTTCCTGCAGCCACCAAGGGCAGCTGAGCTCTGCCTTTGGCACAGTCAGCCCTGGCCAGCACAGGCCATGCTCAGCAATTCCTTGTCTGTGCCCGGCCTTGCTGCCAGCCTCGGCAGCGGCTGCGTGGCCCCTTTGTGACCCTGTGCTGGCCCGGCCATGGTGCCACAGCCCCTGTGCAGGCCCAGCCCAGGACAGGAGCATTGCGGCTGGGAACGGCCCCTGTGCCGTGGTGCCCACAGCAGCCTTGGGGCTCTGTGCCCCATGGCCTCCCTGCTGGGCAGCCTCTGCCAGCTCCTGCAGAGCCCGTGGCACCTGTGGGGCTGCACAGACAGCCCTGCCCCGGGCTCTGCCGGCCTCTGGGCCAGCAGAGAGGCCGGCCAGGGCTGGCCATGGCCGGGAACAGGCCCTGAGCCCCGCAGGAGGATGGAGCTGGGCCACAGCCAAACTCAGCCCAGGGCAAAGCTGGGCTCAGCAGCCAGGGCTGCCAAGGGCTGGGGACAGAGGCGGGCGGAGACAAATGTCCTGGGCCCCCTCCCTGCTGTGTCCATGTCCCCAAGGGCACAGAGCAGCCTCCTCTCTCAGACACTTGCCTGTTTTCCATGCCTTGCACAGGCGCTGGCCCTGCCCCACAAGGCCTGGGCTGAGTCCTGCCCTGCACGCTCAGCCAGGCTGGGATGGACACTGATGGTTCCTGTGCCAGGCTCTCTGAGCCCAGCCCAGCTCCCTGCAAGCTCTGCCAGCTGCCCTGAGCTCTGTGCAGCACCAAGGGCCTCTCCCCAGCACAGCCCAGCCGGCTCTGGCCCCACAGCTCTGCTCAGCCCAGGCTGCTCTGGCCACTGGCCCCACGGCCTCAGCCCCTGGCCAGGGCACAGCAGCAGCTGCAGCTCACCCAGGACTCAGCCCCAGCCATGGGGGAAGGGGCTTGGCCAAGGCCAAAGGAGGCTCCCTGGGTGCCCTGCTCCCATCGGGCTGAGGTGCTGAGAGCTCTGCAGCCCCTGCTGCCATCCCATCTGCCCAGGCCAGCACAAGAGCCCGGCCTTGGGGCCCTCCAGAGCTGCTCCTGCTCCAGGCCCAGGACCCATCCCAAAGCCGGGGCAGCCACAAAGCTGTCTTAGAGTGAAGAGCCTGGCTCTGTGTTCTCCATCCCCTCCTTGCTGGCGCTGCCAGGCTAGGATGAGGAGCCCCTCAGCCTTCCCTGCTCTGGGCTGGACAAGCCCAGCTCCCTCAGCCTCTGCTCACAGCCCAAGGGCTCCAGCCCTACCTTGGAGGCCCTTCCCTAATCCTGCTCCAGCTGCCAGACATCTTTCCTGCCCTGGGGAACCCAACCCAGGCCACAGGGACCTGGATAATCCACGTCCTTGATGTCCTGGTCACACAGCCCTGGCCCCTTTTCCCCATGTTAGGCTCTGGGGGGGATCCTGTGGAATGTCCTTTGGTGGGGGCTGTGGCTCCAGGTGGACCGGGGGGATACCAGGGGATAAGGGACCCCGCTGGGCATGAACAGCATTGGACTTGTTGGGAGAAACTGTGAGGGGGAGCTGGGGCGGAGTGACCAACCCAGTGACGTCACAGAGCCCTCCTGGGATGTCACACAGCCCCTCTGTGATGTCACAGCCTGCTCTGGGATATCAGACCTCTGCCCTATGATGTCACAGCAGGCTCTGGGATGTCACAGAGGCAGTCTATGATGCTGTAGCTGCTCGATGACCTCACATAACTCTGTGACCTCATGTTACCAGATGATAAATTATCTACACCAGGTGAGTTAACACCGGAGCTTGTTCTCCAAAACCCCAGGCCTATGGAAACCACACAATGCTCATTGTGTCAGAAGGGGAACTGGAAGTTCACCAGCCTCAGTGTCCTGCCAGCTCAGCCAGGCCCACTGGAACACTGGGGTCCACAACCACCAGGGACCACCAGAGAGACCCCCAGAACAGAAGAGAGCATGCAAAAGGGGAGGGGAAATACGTTAATGATTCCGGGGGAATGATTATCAGATGTGTGTTTAGTCCAGGACAATCAATGAATATGTGTGCAAAATACAGAATATGAACAGAAACTTTCCTGTACTCAGCACGCTCGGCTTTGGGAGGAGCTATCCCCCGTGCATCCAGCTGAATAAAGAATGCTACTTCTTAATGCTGCATTGGGGTTAAGGAGTTTTCTGTTTTACTGAATTTTTGGTAACACTCCACTCCCAAGGAAAGCTCTGTCTCCTGCTGCTCACAAACAGAGAAGCGCTGGTGGCAGATGTGGGGGTCGGAGGCTGCCTGGGGCACACTGACCATGAAATAATCAAGATTTCAATGTTTTGTGAAAGAAGGAGGGGTAGCAACAAAACTTCCACACTGAAATTAGGAAGGGCAGACTTTGGCCTATTTAGGATGCAGATTTGGGGAGTACCGAATCAGGTACTGATTTTTTTAAGGGAAACAGCCCTTTAAAACAAAGGCGTCCTGGGAGGATGGACACATTTCAAGGAAGTAATCTTACAGGGGAAGGAGCAGCCTGTGCCAGTGTAGCAAAAGATGAGCTGGTGAGGAAAATGACTGCCCTGACTGCCCATGGAGCTTCTGTGGGAACTCAAAGGAAAAATAGAGGGTGCATTAACTTTGGACAGAATGTCAGGCAACTTTGGAAGTGTTAAAGGATGTTATTAGGTCATGGAGAAAGAAAAGTTGAGAGGTGAAACTCAACTACTGCTTAAGTTGGCCACTTCTGTGAAAAATAATTGAAAAGGTTTCTGTAAATAAATTAATAGCAAAATCTGGGATAAGGAGAACATCTTTATTGGATGCAGTGGAGAATATAGTAAGTAAAGACAAAGAAAAGACTGAGTAACTTAACACCTTGTTTGTATCAATTTTCAATATTAGGATAGGTTGTCCTCAGGACAAGAAATCTCCTGAGCTGGTAGATAGGCACAGGGAGCAGAACAGCCCCCTGTAGTCCAGGAGGGAGCAGCTGGGGACCTGCTGAGACACTCAGATGCTCACAGGTGTATGGGATCAGATGGGATCCATCCTAGGGGGATGAGGGAGCTGGTGGATGAACTCGCCAAGCTGCTCTCCATCATTTACCATCAGTCCCTGGCTCAGCAGGGAGGTCCCAGAGCACTGGAGGAGCCAGTGTGAGCCCATCCCCAAGAAAAACTGGAAGGAGGATCTGGGGAACTCCAGGCCTGTCAGCCTGACCTCGGTGCCTGGCAAGGTTATGGAACAGATCACCCTGAGTGCCATCACAGGGCACCCACAGGATGGCCGAGGGGTCAGAGCCAGCCAGCGTGGATTTAAATGTCTGCATTGATGATCTGGATGAGGGGACTGAGTCCACCATCAGGAAATTTGCAGATGACAAGCTGCCTGTGAGTGTTGATCTGCTGGAGGGGAGGAGGGCTCTGCACAGGGACCTGGACAGGCTGGATCCAGGGCCCAAATCCAACAAGGTGAGGTTTAACAAGTCCAAGTGCCAGGACACGGCACTCGAGGTGCTGCCCAACGAGTGCCGAGCACAGGGGAAGAATCACTGCCCTGGTCCTGCTGGCCACACCGTTCCTGATCCAGGCCAGAAGCCATTGGCCTTCTTGGCCACCTGGGCACGCTGCTGGCTCATGTCCAGCCTGCTGTTCATCAGTCCCTGCAGGTCCCTTTCTGCCTGGCTGCTGTCCAGCCACTCTGTCCCCTGCTCTGCACACAGACATTGCTGCTGCAGCTCCAGAGAAGGCAACAAAAGGGCATCTCTGCAGAAAACTCTGCTGGCAGACCCTTTAGTTCCTTTAAATCCACCAAGAGCACTGCCCCTCATTGACACAGTCTGTGGCCACAGGGAAGGTGGAGAGAAACAAAATGAGAAATGGCACAAACAAGGACATTTCTTTGTGGACAACATTAAAATGTAAAACAAAGAAAAAGAACCTCCAAAATGAAACCAACAAGAAGCATCAAAGATAACTTTTATTACAAGTGATTTGCAGAAATTGGCCAGCAGTTTAATGTTCCTGAAAGCATCCAGTCATCAGTCTCCTCACTGCAACCTTGAGCTCCTGGTTCCTCAGGCTGTAGATGACGGGGGTCAGGGCTGGAGGCACCACCGAGTACAGAACTGACAAGGCCAGATCCAGGGATGGGGACGAGATGGAGGGGGGCTTCAGGTGAGCAAATGTGGCAGTCGTGAGGAACAGGGAGACCACAGCCAGGTGAGGGAGGCAGGTGGAGAAAGCTTTGTGCCATCCCTGCTCAGAGGGGATCCTCAGCACAGCCCCGAAGATCTGCACATAGGAGAAAACAATGAACACAAAACAGCCAAAAGCTTAACAGCCACTAACCACAATGAGCCAAAGTTCCCTGAAGTAGGATTTGGAGCAGGAGAGCTTGAGGATCTGGGGGATTTCACAGAAGACCTGGCCCAGGGCAGTGCCATGGCACAGGGGCAGGGAAAATGTATTGGCCGTGTGCAGCAGAGCATTGAGAAAGGCACTGGCCCAGGCAGCTGCTGCCATGTGGGCACAAGCTCTGCTGCCCAGGAGGGTCCCGTAGTGCAGGGGTTTGCAGATGGACACATAGTGGTCATAGCACATGATGGTCAGGAGGGAAAACTCTGTCCCAAGGAAGAAGATAATCAGAAAAAGCTGTGCAGCACATGCCATGTAGGAGATGGTGCTGGTGTCCCAGAGGGAATTGTGCATGGCTTTGGGGACAGTGGTGCAGATGGAGCCCAGGTCGCTGAGGGCCAGGTTGAGCAGGAAGAAGAACATGGGCGAGTGCAGGTGGTGGTCGCAGGCTACGGCGCTGATGATGAGGCCGTTGCCCAGGAGGGCAGCCAGGGAGAGGCCCAGGAAGAGGCAGAAGTGCAGGAGCTGCAGCTGCCGCGTGTCTGCCTGTGCCAGCAGGAGGAAGTGGCTGTTGGAGCTGCTGTTGGACATTGGCTGTGGCTGCACATGGGGTTCTGTAATAAAAGTAATCATGGAATAGTTGGGTTTGGAGAGGACTTTAAATATCCCAGCACAACTTGGGGGCACTTTCCCAACCCTGTCTGCCCAGGGCTCTGCTGCCTGGAGCTGTCCCTGCCAGCAGCTGCTCCCCTGTGCCCAGGGCTGGGCCCTGCCAGTGCTGCCAGAGCCCAGCCCAGCCCTGGGGGCTCAGCTCTGCCCTGCAGACCCCTCCCAGCTCAGGCACTGCCCAGGGGCAGCTCTGGCTCTGCAGGGTCTGATGGCAATGTCAGAGCAACCCTGAGGAGGCTGGAAAAGCAACACTGATGCTGCCTCTAAGGGGCCCTGTGCTCATTTCTGTCACTGCCTGGTTTATTCAGATCTGAGACAATTTTTTTATATTTCTCATCGTGAACTGAGAAATGAATATCTATGTGCAATTTCCCATACAGGCAACACAGATCAGTACACTAAAAATGCAGGATTTTCCCATTTTGTAGCCCATGACTGGCTGTGCTCCCTGTTTAATATGCTTGGAAATGTTCTGGAGGTAAATGTCATGCTGGGAGCAATCCTGAGCAACACAGAATCCTCACCACACAAGAAGAACACTTTCCAGCCTTTCCAGCTGTCTCCTTCTACCCACATTTTGTCCCCCAGCGCTGGGAGCAGCTCCCCGGGCCGGCTGAGAGCTGTCCCTGGCAGGCAGCAGAGTCCCTGGCCCAGCACAGCACCCTGGGCTGCAGGACCCTGCTCTGCAGGACAGCCCTGGGCACCCCCGGCTGCTCTGCACAAGAGATGATCAGAGAATGTACTCACAGGGTCTGTGGGCATTGGGATGTTCCAGCTTTAGGAAATCACTCCAGGAGCTGCAGCTGCATTGTCCTGCAGCCAGAGGTTCCTGTGCCAAGGGCTGGCACTGATTCTGCCCCAGGCACTTCTCAGCACCTTCCCAGCCCTGACTGATTGAAGCTCTCTGTGCCTCTGTGCTGTGCCCGGGCTGGCTGCAGGCAGTGCCCCAGCCCTGCTGGGCTGGGAGAAGAGCTGCTCATCCAGAGAAATGTGCTTTTGAAGCTCTCCTTGGTTACCAGGATCACCCTCTTTGCCAGGAGTCCAGCCCAGCTCAGCAGCACAGACACAGCACAAGGACTTTAATGACCCTCTGGGGCTTTGTGCTCAGGCCCTGAACATCAGGCCCTGAGAGGGAGCTGCAGAAACCTCTCCAGAACTCCAAGACAGAATCCAACTCCAAAGTTTCTTTGACTTTTAATGGGTTCCACTGAGGGACACGACTGAGAAAGTGTCCCCAGGCCCCAGGCAGAGCAGAGAACTGGAGGCACTGATGACAGGTGGGGACAAAGAGAAGCCAAGTGTTGGTGCCCTGGGGCACAGCAGCATCTGTGCCACCAAGGGCCGTGAGGAGACACCTTGTCCTGAGGCACTGGGGCCTCCTGGAACAGCCCCAGCCAGGCTGGGCACTGTCACCCCCTTTTCCTGCCCTCAGCATCCCCCCCTAGCCCACATCCCAGTGGCCTCAAGGATCTGCTGGAAGGAGTCCCTGGGGAGCCTTGCTCAGGAATGGCCCTGGGGGCTCCTTCATGCTCCCAGGGACTGCAGGTTTTTCAAAGGACTTTGGCTTTTGCTTTTGCCTTGGAGTCTCTATGAGCTGTGTGCAATCATGGCCTCCAATTATCTGCTGTAATTAGTCCCTGGAGAGGCTTTGTCAGGAACAACACTCAGTGGGGCTCATTAATACTTCAGTTCTTTTAAGGTACTTGGTGTTTCCCTTTTGATCCAGACTCTGTGAGAGGTTTGTGCAATCATGGCCCCAATTATCTGCTTTAACGTGTCCCTTGAGAGCTTTGTACTGACACTCAGTGGGGCTCATTGATGCTTTGAGATACTCAAGGAGTTTAAGGTACTTTGGATTTTCCTTTCCACACTGAGTTCCTGAGATTTTTTTTTACCATCCTGGCCTCCAGTTCTCTCCTCCAAGGAGTCCATGAGGAGCCTGTGTTTGGGATGGACCTCAGTGGCACTCATTAATGCTGTGAGACATTTTGGGTTTTTCCTCTGACTTTGACTAGTGGAAAGGTTTGTGCAATCTCCTCTCAGGCCTTGAGGTTCCAGGGCTCAGCTCCAAATGCACCACAGGGCTCATTAGGATCAAGCAACTTCTGACAAACCATGGCTCTGCCTTGATTCCCCTCTGCTCTAATGTAGTTCATTAAGAAGGTTTCCTTTTACAGTTATGGAGAAATATTTCAAAGAGCTTCTAAGAAATATGTATTCCATTTTTAAAGAGTGTCTTTTATTACTGTTCTCATTAGAGAAGAGGTGATTGCAGCATTCTGTGATTGATATTGATGTAGGGCCGCTCCTAAAGAGGTCTGGCCAGGTCAGAGAAGTTTAACTTGAGGTCTGACCCAGTGTGGACACCTTGCCCCACATTCCCTAACCCCATGTGAGAAACTATTTTCACTTTCACAAATGTAAATGGTTTATTACGACCTTATCAAAATACAACAGAAGAGTGAATAAAGAATAAATACAGTGCCAGAAGCAAAGCATTCAGTCACCCTGTGCTCATCTACAAAATGGATGCTCTGTCTTTTATACCTCTAGCCCCTCCCAAAGTCTTGTCAATCCACTTCTTCTTCACTGTCCAGTGGTGGAGATCACTTTCTTACAGCTTGATTGGAGGTCAGGCGCTGCCATAGCAACAAGCCGACCCTCCCAAATGCCTTGACTACTGAGGGCATCCCGTGATAACAATGCAAGAGGGAGGGGAAAGATAACTATACACCTACACAACTTCTCTTAACATATACTTAATATTCACCCCTTAATTGTGAGAGTCAACAATAGGATTACCCATCTATAACAAACCCCCTTTTCTTTTTCTATAAGTCATTTTGCTTGAACAATTACATTAAAAAAATTCTCTCTCTCTTGAATGAGTCATACTAGCAGCTGTTGATGTGGGCAAGGACAGTGGGAACAGGAGAAAAATCTCAGGTTTTCCTTAGACACACTTATTTGGAATGGACAAAAGGGCCTTACAGAGGTCCAGTATGGCTCTGACTCCCATCTACCGTGCCTATGTGGTTGCGATCCATAGTCATTGTATCTTAGGGGTCCAGAGGCCAGCTCGGTCTCGCCCTCCAGTCCCTTTTGTATTCAAAGACAGTTGGGGAATTACAGATGTCCAGTATGGCCTTTTGTCCCTACCTTACCATGCCTACGGGGTTGCTACCCACAGCAGGGCTATGGGGTCTTCTTGGTAGTGAACAAAGGGGTCTTGCCCTGCTTCCTTTGTCTTATTTTCTTAAAGAAGCTGTCCCATCACCTTTTACAGACCCTTGTGTACTTCCCATCAACAGATGCTGATAATTCTCACCCATTAACACAGGAAGACAGTCCTCAAACTGGTTGGTGGAAGCTTGACTTTGGGCATCTTGGTGTCTTTCTGGTTGTCTTTCAGTCTCTGCTTAAGAGTCAATCTCGTTTCACCCAGTCTGGATGTTGTAGTTCACTCTTTGGGTTCTTCTACCGGGCCTTTAACTGTTGGCATGAGTCCATCTGTTGGCATGAGTCCATCCCCACTCTGCAGTTCACACGGCTGATTCGGTGATGAACAGTGCCTGAAAGGGACCTTCCCACTGAGGAGTTAGAGGTTGATCTCTCCATGACTTGATCATTACTTGATCCAATCCCCAGAATTAACATTATGGATTCTGAAATCCAGGGTGTTAGTTTGAGGAATTGCTCCTTTATGTTATAGCCCTTGTAAGGTTTCTCCTATAGACATAACATATTTCTTGGCATTGGCTTCCCCTTCCTCATAGATGGCAATGCTCTGGGGTGAGGTCAAAAAGGGTAACCAAATGTCATTTCATAGGGTGACACCCCCAGATCTGACCGGGGTTGGTTTCTAATTTTTAATAAGGACAAAGGGAGACATTTTATCTATGACGTGGGTTTCAGTCATCAGCTCAACTAGAGCTCTTTTAAGAGTTTGATTCATCCTCTCAGTGTGACCAGAACTCTGTGGATGCCATGGAGTATGTAATTCCCATTTACTCCCAGGGTTTGAACAACTTTTTGCAATATTTTAGAGGTGAAATGAGTTCCTTGGTCTGAATCAATCCTGTTCACCATCCCATATTGGGGAATGATTGATTCTAGAAGTGTTTTACTCACAACATTGGCATTGGCTTTAACCGTGGGTACCGCCTCTACCCAGTGAGTCAAGTTGCCTACTATCACTAGTAAAAACTTCCACCGTTGTACATGGGGAAGCTCGGTAAAGTCTACTTGGATGTTTTGACAGGGTCTTAAGGCTAGTTCTTGCCCTCCTCTGGGTGTTTTCCTCATGATTTTCTGACTCACTTGTTGGCATATCACACACCTTTCAGTTACTTGCTTAGCTATCCCAAAAAAATTCCAATGCAGCCCCAGTCCCTTAGAAATTGATCACTTAGCGCTTGTGTACCCCAATGTGTTGTTCCATGTATGCCTTCTAACATTTTCCTGGCAAGGAGTTTATTCAACATTTGTCTCCCATCTGCTAATCTCCACTTCCCTTTGTTATCATTCTTAGCTCCTATTCTAAGGAATTCTTTCTCTTCTGTCTCACTGAATACGGGAACTTCTTCTATTTCTCCCATAGGGGTTAATGCTATCATTAGTTTTTCTGACCCTGATTTGGCTGAATTCTTAGCGTCTAAATCTGCTAAATGGTTCCACTGTTCTTCTTGAGTCACCCCTTTTTTATGTCCTTTAACATATACTACTGCCACTTCTTCTGGTATTTGTAAGGTTTCTATCACTTCTAAAATAAGTTTTTAGTTCCTTTCCCCATTGAATTTAATAGCCCACACTCTTCCCAGATTTTCCCATAGGTATGCACTACTCCAAAAGCATATTTTGAGTCTGTATATATTGTTCCTCTTTTCTGTGCTAATATTTCCAGAGTTTGCTTTAGGGCATACAACTCACATGCTTGGGCTGACCAGTTGGAAGGTAACTTTCCTTTTTCTAGGGCCACTAACTCTTCATCTACTATAATGTATCCTGATACCCATTGTCCCCGGATTACCTGTGGAAATCCATCAATGTACAATCATTTCCCTCCTTGGAATGGTTGATGTGTTAGGTCCTCTCTTACTTTAGTTTGATAATTTATAACCTCTAGGCAATTATATATTAATTCCTCACCTGGATTTCCATCTAAAAACTGGGCAGGGTTCAGTTGGTTACTCACAATTAACTCTAATTATCCATTGTCTATTAGGATGGCTTCATATTTTAGCACTTGGGAATCAGTGAGCCATTTCTCAGCCTTTTAGCTGAGGATACTCCTTACTGAGTGAGTGGTATATATTTTCAATTTTCCCCCAGAGGTTAATTTTTTGCTTTCTTCTACGAGTAGGGCGCTCGCTGCCACCGCCTGAATGCAGGTTGGCCACCCACAGCTGGCAGGGTCTTGCAGTTTTGATAAACAGGCCACTGGTTTCCTGGATCCTCCCCGGTCCTGGGCTAACACTCCATGTGCTGCCCCTTTTTCTATATCCACAAACAGATAGAAGGGTTTGTCTAAGGCAGGAAGACTCAATGCTGCTGCACTGACTAATTTTTTCTTTAAAGCTTCAAAATTTGCTTGTCGTCTTCTTCCCACCTTATCTCTTCTTCTATTAACTTTTCAAACAAGAACCTGATGGCCTGCATGTATCCTTCAATCCATAGCCTACACTATCCCAACAGGCCTAAAAGCCCTCTGACTTCTCTCTTAGATTTTGGCCGTGGGAGTGAGGCAATCCCTGCAATTCTCTGAGGGTTCAGCCACTGGCTCCCTTGACAAATCACACGTCCTAGGCATTTTACTTCCCTCTCTACAAATTGGAGTTTCCCTTTTGATACTCAAAGTCCTTGGCTCCCCAGAAAACTTAACAATGCTATGGTGGATTCTCGAACTTTGTTTTCTTCCCGTCCTGAGAGAAGCAAATCGTCTCCATACTGGATGATCTTTATCTCAGGTTTGATGGAGAATTGTTTGGTTTGGGGATTTGGAAAACCCTTGTGGTAACCTAGTCCACCGAAGCTGTTGCTTTCTCCCTGAATCGGGGTCCTCCCATTCAGAGGCAAACATATCCCTACTTTCTCCTGCCAGTGGACATGCCCAAAAGGCATCTTTTAGGTCTGTCACACTAAACCACTGGTGTGCTGGGGGGATATTACTCAGTAGTGTATAGGGCTTAGGCACTACTGGGTACTGATTCACTGTTCTTTTGTTAACTTCTCTTAAATCTTGGACAAGCTTGTAAGTCCCTACAGACTTCTTTACTGGTAAAACAGGTGTATTATGGGGGACATACATGGTTCTAAGGCACCCTACTCAAGTAGGTCCTGGGTGGCCAGCTGCAGTCCTTGTCTCCCTTCCAGGGAGAGTGGGTATTGTCATACCTGAACTGGATGGTTCTCATCAACTGTTTTTATTACTACAGGTTTCATGTTCAATTTACCTTAATTTTTTGGTTTTGCCCGCACCATCTCATGAATTTTGTCCTCATTCTCTTCTGTTAATTGGAGAAGTTTAACCACCATTTTTCCTTCCTCTGGCAGTACTCCAATGTCTAACTGCACCTGTAAATCCCACCCTAATAGATTTCACCCTGCTTCTGGAACTAATAGAACATCCCCTGTTGAGGATTTTTTGCAGGACAATGGACACATTCAGCAGATGCACAGTCCAGCCTTCTGGTAACAAAGGAACCAGTTCTAGAAACGGGGTCAGTGAATCCTTGACGACAGGAAAAGAAGAAGTCAGAGGAATCCGCAAAGTTGTCAGCAAAATAAAAAAGAGAACTCAGGGTGGGCCAGACAACCAAAGCGAGACGCATGAAGAATCGGGTGATCCAACCAGCATTTAATTTTAGACGCATAAACAGCTAGGATTAACCAATCATGTATTAGCTAGAGACTCTTGCACAGCAGAACTGATTATAAATACAGGCCTCTGTACAATAAAATTGGCTTCACTTGATCATATTGATCATGGCAAGATGTCCCATTTGTGATTCTCCGCACCACAATTCCTATCTCAGACCCCAGGTCTAATGATGCATGGCGATGCATAGCATCACTTAGACACTCTAGAAACTCAGATGGAGTCTCGGAAGGCCCCTGCTTAATAGAATAGAGGACAGACCAATTTTTTGGTGTTTGGGATAGCTCTCTCCACTCCCAGTGCTATCCAATCTTGATAATCTACTAATCTCTGTAACTCTGCCGATATATTTGGATCCCATTTAGGATCCCTTGGAGAGGGAAAAATTCTCTTACATCCAATCACTGGCTTTTATGGTGATCCTCTGCCAAAGCCCCTGCTGTTCTCAGGATCAGCTGCTTTTCTGTTTCAGTGAAAGTATCCAGTAATACCTGGGTGTCTCTCCAATCTGGGTTGTGTTGTTTGATAACATATTGTAAATGCTTCGCAATAAGTGTCAGGTTGCTGTGGTAATTTTTAGCAATCCTTTCCCACGCCTCTAGATCAGGGGTGGAGAATGGTACTTTAACCATCAGTCTCCCTCCTTCTGGTCCCACTGCCTCTCGCAGAGCGGCCTGTAACACTGCTTGTCTCCTGGTTCTGGACAAAACCGGACTGCCAGGAGGGGAGTGGGTTTGAGTAGATGTCCCTTCCAAGCCTGCATCCTCTTTTTTTGGAAAGTCCACCTCATCCTCATCCTCATCCTCATCCTCATCCTCATCCTCATCCTCATCCTCCCGTCTCCTAGGAGGCACTTTCAGCAAATCTATTGTATCTTGTTCTTGAGCTGCAGCACGGTAGACCTTATCTGATTTGGTACATGGCTGTCCTATGCTGCACGCTGAGCAACATTGCTTAATTTGCCCTCTATTTCCTTTGTTTTCCTTCTCAAGGGCTAACACCAGTGGGTCTGAGGGAGCGCTGAGCCCACAGTGCCTCTCCCATTCCAGATGATTTCGTAAGGTGAGAAACATATCAGCATAAGAGACCTCATCCTACTTCCTTCCTGTCTTAAAAACCGCATTAACTGCAACAAGGTATTACAATCTAAAGTTCCTGCCGGTGGCCACTTGGCTCAATCTTCCAGCCTGTATAATGGCCACCACCGCATGCAGTGTTGGATTAAATCTTGTTCTCCAATCCCCCCCTACTGGTGACTTCTTTCCAGTGGGTTAAGATACACCCCAAAGAGCTAGCTCGGGGTAACTTCTTTGCTCTGGTGAGTTCCCATTATCTCCTTCTCCTTCTCACTTCCACCCAAAACTCTCTTCACAAAGCCTCACAGTCCTTTCCCAATTCTCCTCCCACGTGCAACCCCAGGTTACAGGTACCAGATGTGATTTTCCACACACAAGCTTTAAAATCTGAGGTTCAAAATGGGCTCAATTAGGAAACATCCATCCACACTCAGAGCATATGCCCCGCCGCCTGCTGAACAGCAATACCAACGCTTCTCACAAACTCCGCACTGCAATAGTGCCCATGGAGGGTGCCAGTCTCTCGAGGTGCCCAAGGCTCCCAAGAATTGCCCACAAAGGCAGGCTATTCCACTTACTCCTTCGTGAATTTCTAAATTCTCCACAGTGGGTTGCTTCCAATCTAGAGAAACGATGTAAATTACCTTTATGTTACCATTAGCTGAGGTCCAATAAAGTCCCTCTAAATAAACCCATTCATCCCCTTCATCTATCCAGTGATTCACTGGATTTACAAACTCCCAGGGGTCAAACCCGAACCACTGAGGCAGTGGAATCCTCTCAGTTCGTCTAGCCACAGTTAAAACATGCACAATCTACACAAACACATTCAAACATGCCACGTGTCCTCACCCACACTTCTTTGCTTGCTCTGCTTCTCCCCAGCTGCCTCCCCGTGGGACGCTATCTGCCCCCACAGCCTCCCAGCCGGCACCCTGGGCCTCACTTGGCCGCCTCACTAGTGGGCAGAGCCTCCCCGCCCCGCACCATGGGTACACTCACTCACTCGCCCCCTCCTTCGTATAACTGAGCCCACAAAGGCACTCACTCACACAATCACAAAAACCCACCTACATTAACCACAATGTCCAGACACCATAAGCGCACAATAGCAGTAAGTAGAATCACAGCATTAAGGTCCAGATTCACTTGACCCACCCCCAGGATCACTAGTGGATCCCTTCCTCCTGCCGCTCTATTGGCAAATGGACCCTTCCCCCTCCCTCCGGCCATGCTTGGTTGGCGGCTGCTTGCAAGCCCCAAACCTTTACTCACACAGGGACTGAGCTGTGCACCAGATGTCTCTGAGCAGCTTACCAGCAGCCCTTTTGGTCAAGGCCCCTTTTAAGCTTGATACACACTGTTTATCTCTGCACAGAGTGCCCGGAACACGGTCAGGCAGTGCCGGGATCCCGGGTGTGGTTCTGGTCCCCACAACTGAGCAATGGCAGCCCCAGGCTCAGACCCAGTCAGAAAGCCAACCAAGTGAGACCAGAGGGAGGGCACCCTTCCAGTTTCTCTTGGGCATGGCCGCAAAACAACCCCTGCTACTTCTTCCTCCACCAGTGTTTGGGCTGTGCTGGTGGCAGAGCCAGCCAGGCTGTGCTCTGCCTTCCAAAGCCTGTTGGGAGCGGGCATGAAAAGCTCTGCATGCACAGCGGAGAGTCCTGGAAGGTGCTGGCAACAGCTTCCTGCGGGAACAGGGCTCTGGGCTCTGGCTGGAACAGCCTGGTTTTGGTGCCATGACCGCAGGCAGGAGTTGAGGCAGGTGAAGAGGCAGCGGGCAGCTTGTGTTTGTAGAGGGCCTGGGGCTGCCCTTCTGAACCTCCACCTGGAAACACACTTGGGAGAATATGAGCTACAGCTGGAGTGCCTGTCCTGAAAGGACCTGAAGTCATTAAGCCTTTCCAGCTTTTCTTAAGAGTGTGTTGGTGTTGCCCAAGAAAGCTTCATTTGGGGAAATGCCTTTGGAGGAAAAGGGCTTGCTTCTCAAGGAAAGTGCTTCCCAGGGAGCTCCCAGTGAGGTAGGTGCAAGGGTCCCCCTTTGGCTCTCTGTGGCAGAGTGGCAAGGGAAGGGAGAAGGCTGTGAAGAGCGGGTTTGGCATCTGCCGTGACCTGCAGAGACCAACCCAAGCACCTGCAGCAGGGTGTTCCCCCTTTGGACAGAGGCATGAGCAGGAGCATCCCTGTCCAGCCGTGAGCCCCAGAGCTCTCTCTGAGAGCTGTGAATTAAAAGGCCTTTACACACACACTTTTCACCTCTTCCCTGTCTGCTGTGTTTCAACTCTTGGCAATGTGCATTTGCCTCTTGCTTAGTGGAAGCTGCTGTGGCCCAGAGCCAGCACAGAGCTGGGCTGTGTGGGCCAGGCAGCGTGGAGAGTCTTGGCTGATCTTGGTGTGTCCCTGGCCTCAGAAAAGGCTGGGAAGGTTTGCCTCCCAAGGCGTCCTGCTCATTGGCTCTCCCTGTACATCCTGGAGAGAACAAGGTAGGCATTTCTGGCAGCTGGGCATCAGCAGGCCTGAGAGTGGGGGCATGTTGTGGAGCCAGCCCAGCTGAGATACCCTGAGAGTAGCCCAGTGCTCCTTGCTCCCCTCTGCTGACACGTGAGAGTTTGTCTGGTTTTGGGATGGCCCTGGCTGTGTGAGGGGTGCTGCGTGGACACGAGACAGCTGGTCCTGTCCCGCTGGGTCCCAGCAGTGCCTCACAGCAGTCCTGCATCCACGTCAGGATGCTGGCCAAGAGAGGTCCTGGAAGCTGAGGCAGCTGATTTTAAGCTTGTGCAGGTGCCTACAGGCCAAGGCCAATGGTGTTCCCTCAGGATACAGCAGTCCTGAGGGGTCTCCCTCGTTCAAACAAATCGGGAGCCAAATGTATGGTCTACCAAAAGCCCTTTTATTGACCTGGCGGGAGGGCAGGGGTCTGCACCCACTAAAATGTTTCTCTGCCACATATAAATTTCAGTGGGTTGATGTAGGAATGTATCAAACATACCGTCCTTCTTTACACGGCTGTGGTGATTTGATAGGCAGGGGGTTAGAAATACATGGTGTCAGATTCCCAAACTTGAAGCTGATTTCCAGGCGCTGGCCAGGAGCGGTCTCGATGCCCCAAAGCAGCACAAAGTCTTCCTCACAGCTTCCCTGCACAGGGCTGATTCCACACTTGCCCTTAGTTCTTCTGGTAGACTATGTCTAAAGCTTTTTGTCAGGTCACTCTCATGTCAAGTTAGGCCACCAGGTTTTTCTTATGCTAACTGGTGCTAAGTACTTAGGTATGTCTGTGCTAATTACTTGTTTACTCATGTGCATTGCTTGTGCTTACTTATGTCAAACAAAGGCTTTGTTTCATCCCCAAAGGTGCCTGAGGCCACCTGCTCCTCGTGGCACCAGTTGCTTTCCTGTGGAACGTTCTCCCTCCCCAAGGGTAAAGAGGGAGCTGGAGAAAGAGCTTGCCCGGCTGCTCTCCATCCTTTCCCAGCACTCCTGGTGAAGTGGAGAAGTCCGAGCTGAGCGCAAAGGTGCAAATGGAACAGCCGTGCACGGGAAGGCTCGGTGGGAAGGATGATCCAGGATCCATAGGCCTGGCAGCCTGAGCGTGCTCCAGGGGAAGGCCTTGGAGCAGATCCTCCTGAGTGCCATCCCACGGCATCTGCAGGGAACCAGGGCGTCTGCTGGAGGGTGGGAAAGCTCTGCGGAGGGATGGGGACAGCTGGGGCTCCTGGCGGGGTGTTGAGGGCTTCTGTGTGGGAGTCTGGGGGGGTTGGTGTTGGGGGGGTGTTGGAGAAGGAGTTGTCTGGAAGGTGAGAGGTCTAGGCTGGAATTTGAGTCAGTTTGAAGGCAGCATCTGTGCTTTGGCACAGTTTTGGTTAGGGAGGGCAGAAAGAATATCTGTGACTTTTCCTTTTCATGGTCCTGATTCTCCTGCAGGGAACAAGAGGGGAGAGCTGTACTTTACTGGCCACTTAGAAATCTGTACCAGGGGGAGGATTAGCCCTTTTGTAATCTACTCATTTCTTTGGGCTACTTTTGTACCACTGAGTGGACTCTCATTTCTTGAGAGCTTTTATTCCTTAAGAGAATTAGGATATTATCATCCCTTCCTAGAAAACCAAAGCATGCCCCTTGTTTTTTGCCCTTTTTTTGTGTAGTGTTATGTTCTGTAAAGTGACCCTCAGTGGATGAAGTTAAGGCAAATGAGTTGCTGCTTTGAGATGGGAAGCAAAATTACAAATCTTCACCTCCTCAGGCCATCCCAATTAATTTGGGAAGTTTGCAACTTTTTGGAACTACTTGAGTCGAGCAATGGGAAGTAAAGCATTCCTGAACTGAGGATTCTTACTTGCCAGATTCTTCTGTGCCTTCGCCGCTGAGGTGGTTTTGTGCTGAAGGCAATAACTTCAATGAGAAGATAATTTCAGCATGGAGTAAGAGCTTCTGACAGAGACCCAAGTGTTGCCAGCAGTTGCTCCAGGTGCTCCTGCCAACAGCCCCTGCAGGCAGGAGTGCAGCCCCCAATGCACGTGGGCTTTGGCTCCCTCTGGCACAGAAGCCCCCCACGGGCACAGGTCTCTGGGGCAGGAGACGGGCACTGGTGCTGCCAGGGCTCGGGGGTGGCAGGTCTGCTTGGGCAGGGACCCTGCCACATCTGCTGATGTCAGCGCTCCCCGGGCGCAAGGGGTCAGAGCAGCATTCCTGCCCTGGCCCACACGTTTCTCGTCTGTGTCACACGGCCACGCTTAGGATGGCCACCAGCCAGGACGTGTCCCAAGGAGGCCGTGCCAGCTTCTGTGGAAGGCCCCATGCCCTTCCCAGTGCAGCTGCGTCGGCAGCCCTGGGGCCTCCTTCTGCTGCCCTGAGCCCGCAGAGCAGGGCAGCGTTTGCTGATGGTTTGAGCCGTTCCTAAAGATCCTGTCGGGGTGTCTTAGACACTTGGGGTGAGGGATTCCTTCCAACCTGAGCCACTTTGGGTGGGCTGGGGGTGGTCCCAGGGCAGGGGGCAGTGTGTGCAGGGGCCCTTTGTGACATGGTGCAGCATGGTCACCGTGGCATGGAACGGGACAGCGTGTCCAAGGGCCCTTTGTGACACGGGGTGACATAGGAGCTGGTGGTGACAAGGCCACACCACAGTGCTCGGAGCACGCGACGGGACAGGACGGGACAGAGCGGTGCCGTGAGGAGCCCCCGCACAGCACACTTGTTCGTGTCTGACCCAGAGCTTTTCCGAGGTGCTATTCCTGCAGCTGACCTCGAGGCCAGACCACAGGACTTGGTGACCCGTGGCCTTCCCAAGGCTTCTCTTCTGCAGGTGTCCTCGAGGGCAGACCGTGGGACTTGGTGCCCCAGAGGCATCTCCCATCCCTGCCACCAGTGCCCTCGAGGCCAGACCACAATCCTTGACAGGAGTCTCCTGTCCTTGTGGCAAGGAGCCCTCGAGACCAGAGTGCAGGACTTGCTGTCCTGTAGCCTTCCTGAGGCTTCTCTCTTGAAGGTGCCTTCCAGGCACGACTGCAGGCCTTGCTGACTCGGAGATTTCTGAGACATCTCTCCTGTGAGTCGTCACAAATCCAGTCACTGACATGGAGCAGAGATCCCCGAGAGTGCCCAAGCTGGCCTGGGTGGAGGAAGAGGAAGAAGGCCCTGGAGCTGGCCCAGCACAGGAGACTGAAGAGGTGGTGCGGTTCAAGCCTCTGCAGGAGGGTGAGTGGCAGAGCTGGGCTGCTGGGCTGCAGGGCTGGTGGCTGCAGCCAGCTTGGCCACATCCCATCCCATTGCATCCTATTGCATCCCATTGCATCCCATCCCATCCCATCCCATCCCATCCCATCCCATCCCATCCCATCCCATCCCATCCCATCCCCTGGGGACATGCCCATGGACAGGACGGAATAGGGGCCAGGACAGACACCCCAGAGCCGTGCTCCATCCCTTGGGACATCCCGGGGCTGTTCCTACCTGGGGAGCGCAGGGCTGGGCTGTGTTCTCCAGCCTCGCCCGCAGCCCCTCAGCTCAGGCTGCGCTCGCTCTTTGCCAGATGCAGCCGTGCAGCGCACACAAGAGCAGGAACGCACCCGTGGCCTCTTCCGCAGAACAGCGCAGGTACCTGCAGCCATCCCCACCTGGGCTGGGCCTGCTGTCACTGCTCAGCCGAGCACCGCGCTTGGAGCATTCTGTGGAACATCCCTGGCTTTGAGGGCCATGGCAGTGGGGTGGCAAGGGAAGCACTTCTCTGGGGAAGCTGGGGACATTCCTCCCTCTGGCAGCTTTCCAAGTCTCCCCGTGCCTTCTCCAGGTGCCTGCCATGGTGAGGTACATCCACCAGTGGCTCATGGCCAATCAGTTTGCTGAGCACAGGCTGAAGAGGGCCCTGCTGGATCTCACCAAAGAGCAGCCTGCTGACGTAGTAATGACGCTCCTGCGTGTGGCCCCATCCTGTGACAGGTATGGGGCCCACCTGCCCAGAGGGCTCAGGGCTCCCCAGCCCATCAGCCTATACAGCCTGTCCCAGGTGTCTGACCAACAGAGAGTTCCAGGGCCCTCTGGCTGCTCCCTTTGCCAGCCCTGGCACGTCAGCCCCCGAGCCTTCTGCCATGCTTCCTCGCTGGCCCTCAGGGACCTGTCCCCACAGGGCTGGGCTGTCTGGGTGCTGCTGGCGAGGGGCAGTGGGCAGAGGCAGGGCTGGCAGCCAGCTCAGTTCCCCGCTGCCGCCCAGGCCACGGTGCTGTGTCCCAGACTCCTCTGAGACAGAGCTCTGACCCCACAGAGCTGCTTTGACCATGTGGAAGAGCATCATGTGCTCGCCCAGGACTGCGGAGCCGGCGCAGCTGATACTCCTCGATGTGCTGGGGAGCTGGCCAGAGCACAGCACGTGCACCTCCGATGGGGACAAAACGGGTGTCTTTGTCCTGGCTGTGAGTTTCTGACACTGGCCTTTGCTGGCCCCAAGGCCACCTGTCCAGCAGCTCTGCATCCTCCTTCCCCCACTGCATCTCCCTGCCTCAGGCGCTGGGCTGAAACCTGGCCTCGGGGCAGCTTCAGGGCCACCAGGCCCGGTGCTCCCCCTGTGTCTCTCCGGGCCTCTCCCTCCCATGCTCGGGCCCTGCCACACGGACACCTCGGCACTGAGCACTGTCTCGGGCTGCTCTGTCCTTTGCAGGCAACTGTGGTGATGTGGAAGATCCTCCAGATGCCCTGTGTCCCACATGTAGTGACCGTGTATTTCCCCCGCCTCTTTGTGCATCTGCTCTTCCAAGTGTTCTTCAGCACGTTGGATGTGCCAGCGGAGGTCGATACCTTCTGGAAGGGATGCCAGCAGCAATACGGCCTTGCCACCAACCCCAACAGGTGCTCCATGCCAGTCCTCCTGTCCCTGCCAGGTGCCCAGGGCAGGAGCCAGTGCTCCCAGCGTGACCTGGGCTTTGCTCTGCATGCAGGTTTGCAGTGCGGACCCTGAAGTCCCTGCTCTGCCAAATGCAGCACGAGGATGTGGTGGTGGCAATAGAACGCAAGTGTGGCTGGGACACGCTGCTGTGTGCTGACACCCACCACTATGCCGTGGGTCTGCTGGCCAGGTGAGACCCCCTTCTCCCCACTGCCTCTGACATTTGTGCTCAGTGCCCAGGGTGCCCCACACAGTCCCCGTGGTCGTGGGCCAGAGGGCCTTGTCACCGAGGAACAGCCAAGCCGACTGGAAAAGGCTGGGAGAGGAGGGGGCCCACAAGGAGCCACCTCCCAAATAGCCCAGGGCCCTTACAGGATGCTGGGGAAAGGCCAGACCTCTGTGAGTCAGTCCTGGGAGAGGTTTGTCCCCCGGCCCAAAGTCTTGGTTTCTTTTTCTCCTGCCAGGGAGATGTCCTGTGTCTCCATCCCCTTGTGCTCAAGGATCGCTCGCGACCTGCTCCGGCTGCTCAGCACACAGGAGCCACGCTGGGAACTGCCCGCCCTGGCGTTCCTTGTGGAGGTGAGCCTGATGGCCAGCGCTGCCTCGCTCAGCTGCCTCCCAGCTCTCTGCCCTCTCGTAGCCGCAACTGCCTGGGACGGTGCCCGCGCCCTGCGCTGCTGCCTGGGCCCAGCCCTGGGCTGTTCCGGGCTCTTGCCGGCCAGGTCCCCTGTCACTGCCCTGTGCCTTTCAGGTTCTTGAGTGCCTGAACTTGAGTGAACGCGGTGCTAAGAGAATCCTGCAAATCTTGTCAAGGCACCTGCGGAGCGAGTGCAGGGAGAGGCGTCGCCTGGCGCTCAGGGCCCTTCTTGTGCTCATCGATGATCCCTTGATGGTGAGAAGGGGGCAGCGGCTGAGGCTGCGCTTGGGAATGCAGTCGCTTGGGCTTGGCTGGGCTTTGGGCGCTGGGGCAGCTGCTCCCAGCTCTCCTGCCTCCTGGTTCAACTGCCCAAGTGCTTCGGAACAGCCCTTTGGCCCCTAGGCCCTGCGGCAGCAGGATGGCGTTTCACAAACTTGTGTTCTGCACAGAGCGAAAAAATGTGGAGCCTGACTGAAAGTCTTGTGGAGCTCCTGTGGGACGCAGATGGAGAGATAGTCAGCATGACAGTCAGGCTCCTCAGCTTTATCTTCTGGGACAAGGCCATGCTGATACCCAGCCCCATCGCACTGCAGCTGGTTGAGGCGCTCCTGCCACTCTTTGACCACGTAAGGCTCGCTGCCCCCAGCCACAGCCACTGACTGCTGCCTGGACACTTTGTGCCCTGTGGATTTGCAGGCCTGAGCCAAGCTGAGCCCCGTGCAGCCGATGCTGAGGTCTTTTTTTCTTCCTTTCATACAGGACAATAGCCATGTGCAGCTGCTCTCCATACTGCTCTTCCAAACATTGGTGTCTCTTCCACTGGAAAAGGAAGAGAAGGCCCTGAAGACACACGTGCGCCAGAGCCTGCTGCCACTCTTCTTCCACTGCCATGATGAGAATCAGCATGTGGCACAGGTGAGGACTCATGGGCTGCTGCTGTCCCCCTGGGAGGGGGCTCAGCTGCCTCCTGCCCTAGCGCCTCGTGGGCTGCAGCCTCCTCCAGGCCTTGGCACAGGGACACAGGGACACAGGTCCTGCGCCCTGGGCTGTGGGGCCATCTCCGCATCTCTGCTGCTCTCCAGGTTTCTCAGGAAACGCTGCTTTGTGTGGCTGAGTTCCTGAAGAGGAGGGATCTTCAAAAACTGGTGAAGAACAAGAAGCTGTGGAAGTTCACCGAGTGCCTGGTAAGGACGGCCTGGAAGTGCCAGCCTCAGGCTGGAGAAGCCCCCTGAGCGCGGTGCTCAGTGTGTGGGCTGGCAGCTGTGCCCCTGCCCGCTGCTGCACCCAGAGGCCACGCGGGCTCTTCTCCAGGCTCCCGTGGGCCCGAGCCGGGGCCGATGGAGCCCCGGCCCGGCGGGGCCGCGGGGCGGGGCGGCGCCGCGGCTCCCGGGGCAGCAGCCGCCCCTCTGCCCCCTCCAGAGCCCGGCGCCCGCGGCTGCTGGCCGCGCCTCAGGGCTGTGCGGGCAGGGGAGGCCGGGGCTGGGCGCAGGGAGCGCCCGGCACAGGGGCTGAGCCCGCGCCAACCCTTCCCTCCTGCCGCTCTCTGCAGCTGGCCGACGACAGGAGCCGAGCGGCCGAGCACCTGCGCCGGGCCCTGCAGTACCTGGACAGCCCGCAGCAGTCCCTGCGAGAGGAGGCCATCAGGTTCATCGGTGAGCCGTGAGCCCGGGCTCCCCTTCCCTCCCCGCCCCGCCGCAGCTCGGCCCCAGCCCCGGCTGCTGCCCCGGCAGCGCCATCCGGGCCCGGCGCCGTGGAGCCCCGCCTGGCCTCGGCGCTGCTGCCGCCCTCTCGCAGCCGTGCCCTGGGCCGGCAGCGTGCGGCAAGGGCCCGGGCTGAGCCCTGCCGGGCCAGGAGGCCGTGTGGCCACAGGGCTGGCAGCGCTGCTGGCAGGGAGCTGTGCCGCTGGGCCGTGACAGGCTCTGTGTTCACAGGGATGGCCGGGCAGCACCTCAGGGGGAAGAAGGAAGAGCTCCAGCTCATCTGTGAGGGTGAGTGAGGGCAGCGGGCTGTCAGCGGGGGCTGGCGGGGGAGCTGCAAGCCCTGCCCCGGCTGCCGAGGGCTCTGCTCCCTGTGCGGACGAGGGGCGGTGTGGGCAGAGCACACAGAGACGTCAGGGCCACCTGGGGGATTCGTGGCCAGCAGCTTCGGGCTGATCCTGTTGGTCCCTGCTCCCTGCTGGCCATGGCTAGAGCCGGCTGGCACGGCCCTGGAACGGGGGTCTCCTCGGGTCCCCTCAGATCCGGGAACTGACCATGGCTCTGTTCCTCTCTCTTTCAGCCCTTGAAGGCATGGCAGATGACATCAGCGTCGCCGTCGGAAGCCTGGCAATTCAAACACTGTACGTCCTCCAGGCAGTAGAGAGAGCTCGATATTCCATCTTCGACAGCCTGCATGATCAGCTCCACAGGGCATGGAGGACACGGCCTCGTCTCTCAGGGCTCAGCTGGCTGCACTGCTGGAGCTCTGCAGAGAGCTGATCCCAGAAGCTCTGTCTGCTGGGGCCACCTGAGCCAGAAGCAATGTTTGATTTGTTCAACATTGTTCTTTCCTTATTTTCCTTTTTCCTTAGCATAAAAGTGTAGGATATAAATGTAGGATATGTTGTAATAGACAGACTCCCAGGATCTTTCATTTGCTGCCCAGGGACTGCAGAGCACAGGGGTAGAGGGGAAAACGGGTCCTTGTGCTCAGCAAGCGGCCCAGGCCAGCAGTGGGGAAGGGAAAAGTAGCCCCTTGGCCTTTGCTGGTTCTGCTGAAGCCTTTGTGCTGGCGACAGAGTGGCTGTTCAGGGCTGGAGCTGCGGGGATCCCTGTCAGACCAGTGCCTGGAGATGGCCACAAGTCCTCTCCCAGCCAGGAAGCGCCATCTGTGTCCTCCTGCCCGTGTGTTGCTGGCTGCACACCCGGGCAATGTGTAGATGCAATGATTTCTGTTGCACGTCCTGACCAGTATAAAGTAACGCCTTTGATTCTCTAACCCTGAATTTGCTGTTGGAGATGTTTCATTTTCACACAGTTTCAGTGACAAAGGGACCCCCCCGACTGAAGATGGGATCCTCAAAGCTCACCCCCCCTCCCAGATGGGAGGAGAAAACAGCCTTGGCCCTTTGCTGGAGGGGGGCACCCAGTAATCAGTGGAGGCTCCAAAATCAGCCCCCAGTCCCCTCCCCACTTCTAAAGACATAGAACACGTTGCCCCCCAGCCCTCCCGTATCCCCTCTCATTCCAAAATGCTCCCACACCCCCAAGATGCCCTGAAGCTCCCCCAGCCACTATAGTCCCTGCAAAGCCCCCCGAGAAATTGCCCCGGACCCCCTGATACCCCTTCCCACTTCCAAACACATGGAGCCAGTCATGACACAGCTCCCCAAATCCCTCCAACCTCCCCTTTCCCCAAATTCCCCCAGCACTTCCAGATCCTCCAGGCCCCTTGGCCCTGTAGCCTCTTGAAAATCCCACCAGCCCACCCTAGGATGCCCCGAGCCCCCCCTGCACCTCCAGACACGTAGAGCCAGTCATCCAGCAGTGCAGCTGCATGGCTGAGGGGGCTGCAGGGGCTGTTTTGGGGGTGCAGCTGCTGCCAGCCTCCCCTGCAAAGGCTGAAGCTCCGCAGGTCTTTGGTCAGGATGCCCTGGCCAGCTCCCACCTGAAGACCACCAGCGTGTCCCCTCAGGCCATGGCCGTGTGTGAGTGAAATTGCAGGGGGGCAGGGGGGAGAATAAGGGTTTGTTTGAGGTCAGGGAATGTGATATGGGGCTTGGGGGGGCTTTGGGGAAGTTATGGGCAGCTGGGGTGGGGTCTTTGGGGGAGTTACAGGCAGCTGCGGGGTTGAAACAGGGGTTGGGAGGTCTCTGGGGCGTTTCCAGGGGCTGACAGGAGGGTTTGGGGGAGCTCTGGCGATGTTCCGGAAGTCTGGGGGACGTGACATGGGAGTTTGGGCTTTAAATCTGCCCTGGGTGAAGAACTTAATATTTATAATCCTGTTAGAAATGAACAGGCTTTTTGACACAATTAAATGGGGACAAAGTCTTCAAAGCAAAAAGAAACTTTGTTGCTATTTGGCACCAAAGGAGTACACAGAAGCTTGATGAGTTCAAGAGAGAAAAAGAGTTAATTTTATTTCTGACTTTGCAATATATAGAATTCTAAAAGTGGCAGTAGATTGGAGGATGAAATTGCCACTTCTGTAACCACACTGGTCAAACTAACAGTCTATTAATTTTCTCCTCCCACAAAGAAGAATGTAAAACAATCATTATTTGCATGAACAGTGCATGAGAACTTTAGTAGAAATATGTAAACATTATCAGAAGGCTAAGGAAGTTTTATGAGAACTTTAAAACTTTCAAAAGAACTATAAAAGAAAACTTAACACTTTTAAAAATGAGGGCAACAACTGTTCATTCATACCGATTCAGCCGAGCCGAATTTGCATGTCCCTCCCGAGAGCAGAACACACACACCTTCCAACAAAGTGGAAAATTTTCGGGCATTTCCCGGCTGGGGCAGTCCCTGTCCCCTTTCCCATTGGCTCGATACTGGGGCACTTCCATTCTCTCCTGACCACCTGCTTTTCTGTCTACTCCCCCATCATCTGAATTCCTTTTTAGTCAGGGCTTCAACCCCGCCCCTCTCCAGCAACACCCAACAAACCAACCAGAATATATCCAAACCACAAACAACAACACATAGAACCAACAGCTTTCATTCTTTAGCTGAATAATCTTTTGGCTTCAGCAAAATGTCACCTCGTCTCTTACAACCCTATAAAGTCTTTGTTCTTCTTCCCTAAGTTCAGGAGTTTAGCATGGCCTTGGCTGAGGAGCAGTCCATGTCAATCAGTAAAGCTCACTAAAAATATCAATTGATTTAGCTAGTTGAAATGATCGTGGATCGTGTGTTTTATAGAGGGCACGTAATGAGGGGGACATGATGGGCAGATCGGGAAGTCCCGAGTACCTTCCAAGTAGCTCAGCCAAGGGGGAAAGGGAATGAAAGAAAATGCAGCCGGGAAAGAAGAAAAGAAGGCTACTTGATCCAAGTGATTGGGAGACTGCGTTGGACACACGCCTGATGCACGCTCTCCCTTTATGCCAATCAAGGGACTTTTACAGGACTCCTCTGTCTCCTTTCTGCACACCACCCTCTAGCCACGTAAATTTGACGCTCTGAGAGCTGTCAGACCTTCACCAGAAGCTGTCAGACATTCACCAGGAGCTGTCAGACCTTCAAAGGAGCTCTCCGACCTTCAGCAGGAGCTGTCAGACCTTCACTAGGAGCTGTCACACCTTCACCTGGAGCTGTCACAGCTTCAGCAAGAGCTGTCAGACCTTCACCAAGACCTGTCACACCTCCAGCAGGAGCTGTCACACCTTCACCAGGAGATGTCAGACCTTCACCAGAAGCTATCACACCTTCACCAGGAGCTCTCTGACCTTCAGGAGGAGCTATCAGACCTAAACAAGACCTGTCAGACCGACAGCAGGAGCTGTCACACCTTCACCTGGAGCTGTCACAGCTTCAGCAGGAGCTGTCAGACCTTCACCAAGACCTGTCACACCTCCAGCAGGAGCTGTCACACCTTCACCTGGAGCTGTCACAGCTTCAGCAGGAGCTGTCGAACATTCACCAGGAGGTGTCAGACCTTCAGCAGGAGCTGTCAGACCTTCACCAGGAGTTTTCACATGTTCACCAGGAGCTGTCAGAACTTCACCAGGAGCTGTCACACCTTCACCAGAAGCTGCCAGACCTTCAGAACGAGCTGTCACACTTTCAGCAGGACCTGTCACACCTTAACCAGGAGCTGTCACACCTTCACTAGGAGCTGTCACAAATTCAGCGGGAGCTGTCAGACCTTCAGCAGGAGTTGTCAGACCTTTGGCAGGAATGGTCAGAATTTAGGAGGAGCTGTCAGACCTTCACCAGGAGCTGTCACACCTTCACCAGAAGCTGCCAGACCTTCAAGAGGAGCTTTCAGTCTTTCACCAGGAGCTGTCACACCTTCAGAAAGAGCTGTCAGACCTTCAGCAGGAGCTGTCAGACCTTCAGTAGGAGCTGTCAGACCTTCACCAGGAGCTGTCAGACCACCAGGATGAGCCGTCACACCTTCAGAAGGAGCTGTCACAGCTTCAGCAAGAGCTGTCAGACCTCCAGCAGGAGCTGTCAGATTTTTACCAGAAGCTGTCCGACCTTCACTAGGAGGTTTCATAACTTCACAGGAGCTGTCAGACCTTCACCAGGAAGTGTCACACCTTCAGCAGAAGTTGTCAGACCTTCACTAGGAGCTGTCAGACCTTTGGCAGGAGCTGAAAGACCTTAACCAGGCTCATACTGGGAGTGACTGGTCTCATACCGGGTGTAGCCGCTCCCGAACTCAAGACCCCATGATGTCCCCCTAAGGCCCGCCACGGCTGATCTTTGGAGCCCTGCCAGCTCCAAACATCCCTCCCAAAGAACCCGAACCCAGGCAGCCCCAGGATATTTGGGCCGAGCTCCCCCTCCCTGGGCACCTGCGGGATGGGGGCGATGCTCCCGGGGTGCTGCGAGCTCAGGCAGCGCCAGGGCCACGCGATTCCTTCTCTCCTCTCCTCCGGCTGCTCCCTGCTGCCGCTGCGCCTCTTCCTCCCTCCCTCCTCCTCCTCCCCCGCTCCGGGATCCTGAACCGTGAGGGGAAAGGAGCGAGGAAAGAGCGGAACCGTGAGGGGAAAGGAGCGGGGCCAAGGGGACACGCTGTCCTAAAAAAGCCCAGTTTGGTTTAAAATCACCCAAAAGGGCATCAAATGCAACCTACATCCACATGGTTCGGCCTGACATCAGCCAAATGGGATTAAAAGTATCCAAAGGGCTCTAAAATCCAAACAATGGGGTCTAAAATTGCCTCAAATGTTTTAAAAGACACATGAAATGGCTTAAAATCACCCTTAAATCCCTCAAATGAAGTTAAAATACACCCTGAAAGTACCTGCTTTGGCCTAAAATCACCTTAATGGCTTGGTTTGACCTAAAATTGCCCAAAGAAGCAAAAAAAAACTACTTAAATGGACACTAAATCACAAAAAAGGGACCTAAAATCATGCACACAAGATTAAGATTCACCCATATGGACCTAAAATCATCCAAAGGGGTCTGAAATCCCCCCTAAACCCCACCAGATTCGGCCTCAAATCAGCCACAGGGGCTGAAAATCCACCCAAAAAGGCTCGGGATCCCCGCAAGGGATCTGAAGCCCACCCTAAACCTGCCCGGTTCGGCCCAAAATCCCCCAAAGGGGCCGAGCCCGAGGCCGAGCCCGGGATCGGCTCCGGGGGTCGCTCCGGGACCTCCGCGTCCGCTCCGGGCAGTTTTGGCCGCGGCCCCGGACGGGCCTGGGCGGGGACTGGAGGGGACCAGGGAGGGCTCGGGAGGGGTTTGGGCATCTGGGGCTTTTTTGGGCTTTTGGGAATTGTGTTGGGAGTTTACAGGGAATTGTTGGGGTTTTTGGGGAGAGTTACTGGGTTTGGAGGCAGTTGGAGGATTTTGGGGAGTTTGGATTTTGAGGGGTTTTCTTGGTGCTTTGAGTGGGAAGTTGTTTTCCTGGGGGTATTTGGGGCTAATTGAAATTTTTTCTGTTTTCTTTTGACTTTTGGAAGGTTTTACTGGGATTTTGTGGGGATTTTGTGGGATCCTCTGGAATTATTTCTGTGTTCTATTGGAATGTTTAGGGGATTTGGAGGCATTTTATTGGAATTGTGGGGGCATTTAGTGGGATTCTTTGGGGATTTGGGTTTTTTAGGAATTTTAGCGGGGATTTTGCGGGGGTTTTGTGGGTTTTTTTTGGGTGTTGCCAAGATTTCTTTGGGTCTCCTGAGTATTTTGTGGGGCTTCATGTGGTTTTGGAGACATTTTTGGGGGGGGATTTGTGGGGTTTAATTGGGATTTTGTGGGCTTTTATTGGGATTCGAGGGTATTCTAATGGGAATTTGTGAAATTTAATTGCGATTTCATGGGGTTTATTGAGACTTCCAGGGGTTTAAAGGAGACTTTGGTGCCTCTAAGCCCTTCCTTACACCCTGGGACAACTCCAAAGCCCCCCCAAAATTCCACTAAAACACCCCAGAAATCCCCCCAGAATCCCAATAAAACCCTCCAAAACCCCAAAGAATCCAACAAAATCACAGTGAAACCCACCAAAATTAAAAAAAACTCCCAAAAATTTCAGTAAACCCCCCCCAAAAAACCCCACAAAACCCTAAAAAAATCATCGAAATCCTCAATTCCACAAAACCCTGCAAAGTCCCATAACCCCCCAAAGCCAGTAATTCTCTCCAAAATCCAGTAATTCCCCCTAAGCTACCAACAAAATCCCCCAACGCCCAAAAATGCTGCCAAAATCCCCCCAAAATCCCCCCAGAGCCCCCAGACTCACCGGGGGCCGTCCTGGATCAGGGGGCACCAGCCGGTGGAACAGGAGCCACTTCAGGGGGCCCGCGGAGCTTTTTGGGGAGGGGGCACCATGGGAGACCCCCCAAAAACGGGGGAGGGGAACCCCTGTGGTATCACCTCCCCTTAAACCCCCTTCCCCGGTTCAGGAATAGCCAAACTCAAGAAAATGTAAACCAGGCTTGACTTTCCAGAAATTATTTTTGGCCGGGTTTAGCTGCATCCTCCAGGCTCAGGATCACCGGTGTATTTGCAGGTTTTGCTCTGCATCATCAGCCTGCCCAGACTCTGCTCGGTGTTTCACAAATGGAGAAGACAATGGATATTGTGCCAAGCTTCCTTGCAAACAGCAACACCTGCATCAGCATGACAGAAAAGGAGAAAAAAAAAAAAAAAAGAAAATATTCACCGGTTAGAACAGAGCCAGTGTCCCACCATCTTCCCCTCCACTGTTATTACAGAGGCAAACCTGGGCCTAAAGCTTCCACCTCTCAGTTCCTGATGCTGTTTGACTTCAGCCTTGACTCCCCCTGATCTACCTGACTGCCGTCCAAGTGGGGCTGGGGATGCTCAGCCTGGAAACAGGAGACACTGGGGAGGCCTCAGTGCAGCTCTGCAGGACTGGAAGGGTCCCACAGGAAAGACGGGGACAGTGTTCAGCCGGGCCCGTGGCAACAGGACAAGGGGGGATGGCTTACAACTGCAGGAGGCTGATTGAAGTTGGATCTGAGGGAGCTGCTCTTTTACACGGAGGCTGCTGAGGCACTGGCCCAGGCTGTGGATGCCCCATCCTTGGCAACAGGGCTGTGAGCAGCATGGGCTGGGGAAGATTGCTCAGCTTGGAACAAGATGCTCTTTAGATCCACTGTGATGTCACAGATGTGATGTTCCAGCAGGAACTTCCAGCGTCCAGCAAAGAGCACAACACAACCACTGGCCCTTGTGTCAGCCCACCCTGTGCCAGCCCTCGTGCCAGCTCACCCTTCACCATGTTCCCTGTCACCCTTCTGGTCACCTGCGCCCTGATACTCCCATCAGTCCTGAAAGCTCGCTGTTGCCTGGATTTTGTCATCCGTCCCTGCAGGATGCTCACATTTGTCCTGAGGAAGGTACAGTGCCATTCCATGGAGGTGGACACCCCCCAGCTGCCCGGCTGGGCTGGAGTTCTGTGGGGATGGGGTGGGACAGGGACCCCACTCTGAGGTGTTGCTACCTCTGCAGGCTGTCACTGAGAGAGAGGACGAGATGGAGGTGGACATGCAGGCTGATAGAGAGGAGGAGATGGAAGTGGATGGAGAAGAGAGTGGAGACGATGCGATGGAAGTGGACATGGAGATTGATACAGAGGAGGAGATGGAAGTGGATGAGGAAGAGAATGGAGAGGAAGAGATGGAGGTGGACATACAGGCTTATAGAGAGGAGGAGATGGAAGTGGATGGGGAAGAGAGTGGAGAGGAAGAGATGGAGGTGGACATGGAGATTGATACAGAGGAGAAGATGGAAGTGGATGGAGAAGAGAGTGGAGAGGAAGAGATGGAGGTGGACATGCAGATGGATACAGAGGAGGAGATGGAAGTGGATGAAGAAGAGACTGGAGAGGAAGAGATGGAGGTAGATGTGGAAGAGGAGATGGACGTGGAAATGGAAGAGTACCTTGAGGACATGGACATTGATGAGAAAGATGAGGAAGAGGCCATGATCTTGGGATGAAGACCAATCCCAGCAGCAGGACAGGCATGTGGTCCCCACAGGCAGAGCGGGTCCCCTGCTGCCAGGCTGGGACTGGGCTGGGTGGTCCCTGCTCAGGGATGTGGGACCCGGTGCATTGGGTTCTGGTGGCCATCCCCAGCCTGTGCTGCGCTTGCTGGGCCAGCCTGGGGGCACATGGAAGAGCCCTCTCTGCCTGATTGGAGTGACTGTGCCTCTCGCTTTTCCTCAAGGATGATGGAGATCCCGGACAGAGATGCCACCCTTTTGTACGCACGTCGTAGAGTTTGTTGTTGTCTTTAGGCTATAGGTTTTAGGGCTTCTTTTTGTCTCCTGTAAATACGTTTCATAGACTTTTGTTAGATATGTTCTTGGGTATATATGTTCCATAGATAGTTTTGTTACAAATATTCTTACAATGTAAATGTGTTCTGTGTTTTCTTTGCTGTTTTTCTGAAAATAAACAAGCTTTATTTTTCACACCCCAGTTCTCTTTCCATTTGCTTCAGGCACAGGTAGCATTTGCAAAGTTGTGGTTTCCGCTTGCTCCAGGTTCCCAGGGCTGGAGGTCGGTGGGGCCGCTGGCACAGCCACAACCATGTGCTGCTACCCAAACCAGGGTAAGCTGGACCACATGGTGTCGCTTAACGAGGTTTCTAGAGCAGCACACAAAAATTAGGTTCCTCAAGAACTGTTATTCCCTTTTCCTCTCGACGCCCTTGTGCTGCAGGTTGGGCACCAAAATCTGTCTTGGTTTGAAAAGACAGGTGTCGGCTAAGGAAGGCAGGAGCCTTCCTGGAAATGGAAAATGTAAACGCCCTCCCTCCAATTTATTATAATTTTGAAATCAAAAGTCTGTCAGGCAAAGATATGGGAATAGGAATAATAGTTCTTTACTAGGAAAATTCAAAAGATAACTGCAATAATACAAACAAACAAAAAAACCAAACTGCTGACAGAGTCAGAACACGATCTTACACCCTGTGGGTCAGGGTGTTGGGAGCAGCACCCCCAAACCCAGCTGGGGGAGCGTAGGTTTGGGGGGAACAATGGGAAGGGGGTGGGAGAGGGGGCACAGGGGGAGGTGGGACCCACTGAGGCTCCCCCAGGTCACCCCAGGACCCCCAGGCCCCGTCCCAGCCCCCCCAGTTCCGTCCACAGCCCCGGCTGAGGGGGGCTCAGCCCAGGAGCCGCCGTCGTTCGGGGCTCCCCCGAGGGCAGCCGCCAACGGGAGAGCTCCTGGCTCGGAGAGGCCCCAGCAGAGGAGGGGATCTTGTCCCTCCTCGAGTGCCCTGAAGGGTCTTCAGGCCCCTCTGAAGAGGAGTTTTTCTCTTTTTAGGGATGTTTGGGGGGACCTCACCCCTCCAAGGGTGTTTTTTCCTCCTCATTTTCAGGTGTTTGTGGGGCCACAGCCCCACAAGCCCCTTTTCAGGGGTGATCATGACAGCTTTAAGTGACATTTTTCTGGGGGACTCACTCCAAACCGCTGTAGGGAATGTTTTGCCCCCCAGGGTGGATTTTTGGGGTTTAAGGGCCCCCGCTGTGGTCAGGTCCCACGCTAACTCCCCTTAAGAGGCCAACACCACCCCTGCTGATTCCGGCAGCGGAGCCTGGGGAGGGTTGGGAGTCCTGGGAGGATTTAGGGGTACCTGGGAGGGTTTGGGGGTCCCAGGAGGGTTTGGGAGTCCCGAGAGGATCTGGGGGTACCTGGGTGATGCCGATGATGGTGATGGGGACCCCGTGCTGGGTATAAACTTTTGTGAAGAATTCCTGGGGGGGTTTTGTCTATCCCCAGGTTTTTTGGGGTCCCGGTGGATTTTTGGGGGGCTCCTAGGGGGGTTTTCAGGATTCCCAAGCGGGGGGGGATTGGGCAATCCCAGGGCGAACCCAAGGCTGGTTTGGGGTACCTGCTGGTGACAGAGATGGGGACCCCCTGCCAGGTATGAACCTTCTCAGGGGGGTCTGGGGGGTGCTGGGAGGTCTTGTGGGAATTTTGATGTCCTGGGAGGGTTTGGGGGGGTCTGTGTGGGGTTTTTGCAGTCTTGGGGAGTTTCTGGAGGGGCCAGTATTGGTTTTGGGGTCCCGGGGAGGTCGGGGTGTCACTGGGCGTTTGGGGGTTCTCGGGAGGGTTTGGGGCTTCCTGGGCAATGCCGGTGACAGAGCTGGGACCCCGTGCCGGGTATGAACCTTCTCACTGCACACGGGCAGCGTCAGCGTGTTCAGGGAGATCCTGGCGGACCCGGGGTCACCCCAAAACCCAGGGGACTCCAAATGCTCAGGGATCCCCCCAAACTCCCCTCACCGCTGGATCTGCTGCAGGCAGGGGGGCACCAGCACTCGGCCCCCACCCCCACCATCACAGGGGGCTGTGGAAGAAATCTGGGAGTGCACGGACAGGTCGGGGGGACCCCCAAAGTCCTGGGAAAGGGGGAACACAGGGGAACTCCCAGGTCCCCACTGGGGGCTTAGGGGAGATCCAGGAGGAGTTTGGGCACGCTTAATTGTGTCACTATCGTCAGCAAAGAGGACTCCAAGGGTCCCCGGTGTCCCCATTCCCAGCAAAAGGTGGGAAAACCCAGGCTGGCTGGGAATAGGGGTCCCAGATGTCCTTGGTGTTGAAGAAAGGAGGGCCTGGGCACTAGGAAAGGCAGGAATAGGGGTCCAGGGGGTCTCTGGGTGAAGGAAAGGGGGCTCTGGGGGTTGGGAGAGGCGGCATGGCCGGGAAAGGGGTGCGGGGGTTGCCGGTGCCGGATAAGGGGGTGCGGGGTGGAACCCAGGCCGGGAATGGGGGTGTGGGGGGATGGCGGTGCCCGGGAATGGGGGTTCAGGGGCCCCTCGGTGCTCCGGAATGGGCGACCAAAGAGTCCCGGTGCCGGGGTCCCCCTCACCTCTCGCTGTCCCCCCGGGGCCCCAGGAGCGCCCCCAGCCCCAGCGCTGGAGCCATTGCACTGCTCCTCCTCACTCCCAGTAACATCCCAGTATGATCCCAGTAGAACTCGGTCACCCAGGAGCCGCTCCCAGTATGATTCCAGGACAGCCCAGGCACTGCCACTCCTGGCATCCCCCCCAGCCCTCTCTGTGTTCCGACCTGTCCCGGCTCCATCCCCGCCCCTCCCGCGGCTGCGGGGGCTTGGGGAACGGGGTAGGAGGAGGAGGAGGGAGGGAGGAAGAGGCGCAGCGGCAGCAGGGAGCAGCCAGAGGAGAGGAGAGAAGGAATCGCGTGGCCCTGGCGCTGCCTGAGCTCGCAGCACCCCGGGAGCATCGCCCCCATCCCGCAGGTGCCCAGGGAGGGGGAGCTCGGCCCAAATATCCGGGGGCTCCCTGGGTTTGGGTTTTTTGGGAGGGATGTTTGGAGCTGGCAGAGCTCCAAAGCCGAGCCGCAGCTGGCCCTCGGGGGGACATCGGGGGGTCCCCGGGAGGTGTTTTTGGGAGGTCCCGGTGGGCGGTGAGGACAGCAGAGCCCCGGCAGGGGGACACCGGTTTTGGGGAGCCCCGGCAGAGCCGCGGCTGCCCTGAGCGGGAGCCCAGAGAGAGAAGAGCCCCAGAAGCCCCAGCGGGGACCCTGAGAGGGGGGGACCCCTGGCAGTGCCGGCACCCCGGCAATGGGGGGTGCTGGGGCTGGAGGGGCGGCATGGCCGGGAAAGGGGTGCGGGGCTCCCGGGGCCGCCAGGGGCTGCTCCCAGCAGGAGCCCAGTTGCTGCCAGTCACTCCCCATTATGATACAATTTGCCCCCAGCACAGTCCCTGCTGCTCCCACTTTCATCCAGTGTGTTCCCAGGTGCTCCCAGTCACAGCCAGTATGGGGGATGATGTGCCTGGTGTGTTCCCAGTCAGTCTCAGACACTTCCAGTATTAGTCCAGTCCTTCCCAGTATGGTCCAGAGATGAGCCCAGTGTGCTCCCAGTCACTGCCAGTATGAACCAGTTGTGCCCCACATGGTTCCAGTTGCTCCCTTTCACCCTCACTTTTGTTCCAGTCACTCCCAGTCTCTCCCAGTGTACCCCAGTTCCTTCCAGCATACTCCCAGTCACTCCCAGTTCCTTCCAGCATGATCCCATTTGTTCACAACCACTCCCAGTCAGCCTCAGTGTAGTTGCACTCACTGCCAATATGATCCCTGTCACCTCCAGCATGATCCCAGTTGATCCCAGCAAAAGCCCAGTTGTTTCTAGTCACCCCCAGCATGCACCCAGTGACTCCCAGTTCCTCCCACTTGCTCATAGCATGATCCCATTTGCTCCCAGTTGCTCCCAGTCAAACTCAGAATGATCCCAGTCACTCCCAGTGTATCCTATTTGCGCCAGCATGGTCTCAATTGCCCGCTGCAAGCTCCTACTCTGTCCCAGTGTGATCCCAGTATGATCCCAATATGATCCCAGTCTCCTTCAGTGTGAGCGCAGTCTGCCCCAGCATGGGCCCAGCTGCTCCCAGTATGATCCCAGTACGATCCCAGTATAAAAAAGTGACTCCCACTGCTGCCATTCCTGGGATCCCCCAGCCCTCTCTGTGTTCCCCCCTCCCGGATCTCCCGAGAGGAGCCCCAAGGGCTGGCAGTCCCCTGGCAGGGTCCCCAGCAAGGCCCAGTTTGGATGTGCAGCCCCCAGTTTTCCCAGTTTGCCTCTCCTTTTGCCCGGGCCGGGTTCCCCCTGCCCCCAGCGAGTGGGAGCAGCCGAGAGCCCCGCGCTGCCCATCCCGACCTGTCCCGGCTCCATCCCCGCTCCTGCCGCGGGCTGCCAGGGCTGCGGGAACGGGACACTGAGGGTGTCGCTGCTCCTGGGGGAGGAGGAGGAGGGAGGGATGAGGAGGCATGGGACGAAGAGGAAGAGGAGGGACAAAGGAGGATCAGGGAAAGAAAAAGGAATCGTGAGATGGAGCCCTCCCTGAATTCGCAGCCCCCCTGGGACCATCACCCCCCATCCCATGGGTGACCGGGGATGGGGAGCTCAGCCCAGATATCCTGGGGGGGTCCCTGGGTTGGGTTTTTGGGGGGATGTTTGGAGAATGAAGAACTGCAAAGCTGAGCGGAAAAGGCCCCTTGGGGGGACACTGGGGGGTCCCGGTGGCAGCTGCCGGCAGAGGCAGCCTGGAGGAGCAGAGCCCTGTGTCCCCCAGGAGCCCAAAGTGGGGAGCCCCAGAGAGGGGGGAGCGCCGTCATTGGCGGGACCCTCAACAGCCTGGAGAGGGGCAGGGGGGACTCCTTGGAGCCCCTGCAGCCCAAAGCAGAGAAGGAGGGGAAAAGGGGACCCCGGGAGCCCAAAAAGCCCTGGCATCCTGTGCCAGGAAGGTGGACAGAGCTTCAGCCAGAGCTCGGAGCTGGTGGGCCATGAGCAGGTTCACCATGGGGAGAAGCCCTACAAGTGCTTGGAGTGTGGGAAGAGCTTCAGGCAGAGCTCCCACCTGATCCAGCACCAGATGATCCACACCGGGGAATGGCCCTACGAGTGTGGGGAGTGTGGGAAGGGCTTCAGCTGCAGCTCCCACCTCGTCACCCACCAAGGCATGCACACTGGGGAGAGGCTCTACGAGTGTCCCGAGAGTCAGAAGAGGTTTCAGACCAGCTCCAGTCTCCTCAGGCACCAGCGGATTCACACGGAGGAGAGGCCTTTCCGCTGCCCTAACTGTGGGAAGGGCTTCAAACAAAAGTCCCACCTCATCACCCACCGGCGCATCCACACTGGAGAGAGGCCCTACGAGTGTCCCCAGTGTGGGAAGAGCTTCTCCAGGAGCTCTACCTTGACCCAACACCAACGGAGGCACCGGTAAGGGAAATCCTGCAAATGCCTCAGCTGTGGGAAGAGCTTTGTGCCCTGCTCCAACTCCATCCCCCATGGGAGGACCCACTTTGGTCAGAGCCCTGGTGACCCACATTCCCAGTGATCCCTGCTGAGAAGACACCTGGAAGGTGGTCTCCACGTCTTCCTGGATCCCCATAGGCACCTGTATGAACACAGGGGCAGGAACATCCATCAGGACTCTGATCTAAACTGGAAATTCACTGGCAGAAAGCGATTTGTTGACTTTACACCCCAAAAAAATCTCACCCGCTCTGTCCAGTTATTTCTTCTGGCGGCATCAAGCAGTGCTGCATGATCTTGGATGTCTTTTCCATTTCAATAATTTTTTTCTTCACCCTGTCTAAACAACCAAAACTGGGGTGAAAATAAAGAAATTGAGCAAAGAGATCTAAAGCTGCACCATTTACCCTGGATTTGGGGGTGAATTTGGGGTTGGTTCAATAGAATATTTGGGAGGATTTGGGTGTTCTGAAGCTATCAAAGGCAGGGGACATGTCCACAATCTCATAGGTGTGCCGGCAAAAGGTGTCCACCTGAGCCCGCCTGTTCTCCAAGAATTCTAATTGTCTGTCCCAGTCCCTGGCCTGGGTCTCCCTATCCTGGATGTTCCCCCAAAGTGCCCAATGATCACTGCTGAAGTGCCCGAGCTGATCCTGGCTGTAAATGTTCCTGTCCACCAACCTCTCCTGGTCAGTGCCATGGGAGGTGGGAGTTTAGGGGCTCCTGGGGGGACTGGGAAGGGCTTCTGTCAATCCTGTGGGCATTTGTGGTGCTGGGAGGGGGCTTGGCAGGGTCTGTGAGGGAGATTTGGGTCCCTGATAGGGCTGTGTGTCTTGCAGAGAATTTGGGTGGGTCCTGGGGGAGATGGAAACGGGTTTTGGTGGTTCTTGGGGTCATTTATCTTGCAGGGGAGTAGTTGGTGGTGGGGGGTCCTGGCTGGGAGCTGTGGGGTGGTTTGAGGAGTCTGGGAGTGGCTGTGGGGCTGGGAGGGCATTTTTGGGTGGTTGTGACTCCCCCCAGACTCCCAAAGCTTCCACCAGACCCCACCCTCAAGATACTGCCAGAGGTCAGTGGCTCCATGGTGGGGTTCATCGTCCTGGCTCTGCAGAAGATATGGGGGGGTCCCCGGGGCCGTGTGTGTCCCCCCAGAGCGTGTGTGACACCCCCTATCCCATTGTCACCCCCTTGTCCCTCCCCACAGGGCTCCAGCCCCAGCTCCTGCTCCCCCAGAGGGAATTTGGGGAGGGGGCAAGGGGGTGTGCAGCCCCCCGCCGGGGGATGGCCCCGGCCCAGCCCCTTTGTTCAGCACCAAGCTGGGCTCGGGGCCGCAGGAGGAAGAGGCCGGTGGGAAGCAGATCCTGCAGCTGGGACAGTGCTGGGGGTCAGGGCAAGGGCCTGCCCTGCACACCTGGCTCAGGTGTGACCCTGCCCCGGCAAGGGAGCGGGACATTCCCATCCCCAACGGATCAGGGCTGGGAGCAGCACTTGAGGCACGGACATGGAAATACTGGGAGCGACTGGGAGCACACTGAGGACGTGAATTATTCCCCCGCCTCCACCTTCTCCAGCCGCCCTGCCAGCTGAGAAATGCTCGCTGGGCCTCGGCCTTGGCCAACAGCCCCTGGGCTCAGCTCCTTGGAGCTCATCACAAACACTGTCTGCTCCAGGCACTGCTGCTGCCCAACCAGCTCCTGGCTGCTTTAGGAGCAGCCCCGGGAAGTGTTTTTGTTCCCTCAGTGGCACAACAGCCCTGTTCTCACCCTGCCAAAGAAAGCTGTGGATGCCAAGTGCGGCCAGGATGAAACATTGCTGGCACTGAAGCCCCTCTCTTGGGGCCCTACAGACAGCGCTCCAAAAGGAGCCCCTTGGAGCTCTCCTGGGCCAGCGACTCCCTCGGAGTGGGGCCTCTCCGAGCCGGGAACTCTCCCGTTTGCTGCACTCGGGGATCCCCAACAACGAGGGAGCCTGGGCCGATCCCCCCACTCCTCCAGGCTCAACCCTTCCCCCGCTGGGGAGATGCCAAAGCATCGGCAGGGAGCATTTCCCTGCCCTCAGGGGAATTTCTCACAGGTGCCTTGCACTGACTCTTTGTGTCTGTGTGCACACAGGAGTGCCTGTGCTCGGGAAATGTGGCAGAAATGCTGCTCTCTGAGGGGTCTGAGTGCCTTGGATAGCTGAGCCAGTCAGGCCTGTCAGGAAGGTTAAATCACAAGGTCTAAGCTAAGTTAATTTGTGCTAAGAGTTGTTCTTTGCTGAGTTTTTACATTTAAAATATAAGTCAGGTTGAATATTGTTAAATGCTATTTCTCAGTTAAATTGCAAAGTCATAGGTTATAAGTTAGGTTAAACACTTTAGAGTGCTGCTCTTTTGCTAAATTGTGAAGTTGAAGGTGGAAGTTAAGGTTAAGGTATAAGTTAAGTCCTGTTAAGTTTGAGCTCTGTAAGCTCTTGGGCAGAATCTGCTCTATGGCCTCATACCCGACTCTATGATGTCACAGTCCACTCTCTGATGTCACAAAACCCTTCCTGTGATGTCATACTGCCACTATGTAATGTCACAGCACACACTTTGACCTCACAGCCCGCTCTATGATGTCATACAGCCATGCCATGATGTCACAGCCTGCTCTGTGATGTCACACTGTCCCCTCTATCATGCCTTAGCTGCTTGATGACCTCACACAACAAACTCTGTGATGCCATAGCCCAATCTGTGACAGCAGCACCTCTGTGGCTGTGTCATGGAGGCACAGAGCAGCTGTGATGTCAGAGAGGGGCTGTGTGACAGCACAGCGTGGGTTGTGTGAGGTCACAGATTGGGCTGTGACATCACAGAGCTTGTTGCATGAGGTCATCCTCACGAGGGGATCCTGCGGCCCGAGCACAGCATTCCTTTGCACTGCGCTGGCTGCCAAACGAGCCCACTTGGCCTCAAAAACCACAAACTGAACAGAGTCAAAAAGAGCATGTGCCACAGAACGGATGTTGGAAGGTGTCAGCATCTCAGCAACGAGCATTCCGATCGTCTGCATAACTTCAGCAGACCCGACACCATGCTGGGCAACGGTGTCACGGATTTCTTTCACTATCTTAAACGATAAAGGCTGATGGGTGCCGTGAGTAACGCCCCTAAGCACAGGGAAAGCCTGGGGACCCCCTGGCAAGGTCGCATCACCTGCCGTGTCCCGTCCCGTGGGCTCCACAGGGACAGCAGCAGCCGCCAGACTGCGGGGCAGCGCAGCATCACTTGACACCACGCTCCCCGCAGCATCAGCAGAGCCAGAGGAGCCTCCTCCGCGATCCTGCAGGCGCTGCGAGAAGGCAGAGTCGCACATCTCCTCAGCCTTATCCAGGACCTCCTGCCAAAACCGCCCGCGGTGCCTCGGACGCACGGTCACCTGGCAGGCGGGGAGGGTCCACAAAGCCGACGGGGAGGGTCCGCGGCCACGGGAACCCACCGGCCTCCCGCCGGCCGCGTCAGCAGCCGCGCTCAAGGTAAACAGCCCCGCGCCCCGCCGCAGCCTCAGCCCCCGCGGCAGGCGGGGGAGCGGGGCCGAAGCAGCCGGCAGCTCGGCGGTGCCGCCCGCCGCAGCGCTGGCAGAGGGCACCGCGGCGGACACAGGCGCCGGCGCGGAACGCAGACCCGGCGCGGCGCCCCCCGCCCCCGGCGCGGGGCAGGGATGGGGCGCAGAGAGAGACGCGGTGTGCGGAGCCGCGGCACCGCGGGCCGACACGAGGGAGCCCGGCACGGCCCAAGGAGCGGCGGAGCCGTGCCGCGGAGCCGCGCAGCGGGCACCGCCCCCGCCGGGCGGAGCGGGGCGGGCTGCCCGCCTGCTGGGCCGGGGCCCGACGGAACAGCGGCCAGCGCCCCGGCTCCGGCGGCTCCCACTGCCGCCGCACGCCCAGCAGGCTGCGCAGGCTCGGGAACGGGAGACGCCGCTGCCCCGCAGCACCCAGGGGTATGTCGTGGAAACGTTGACATGACAGCTTTTACTGAGGACAGCTCTGTGGAAAATCAGAAGTGTGGCAGCTTCACCATTTGTTAACTAGAACAGAAACTCAAGGGGAGAATGACTTGCAAGAGAAACTGTTTTGAAGGCCCAAATAGCTGTTTTTTCACCACTCTGACCCCTTCCCCTGCTGAGCAGATTGATAGCCCAGATCCCAAGGTGCACGATTTCCACTCAAGCAGAGCCTCCTGAAGGTGTTAATGGCTGACAACGTTTTCGTGTGGAGCAAGGAGATGTCTCCTCCCTGTTAATTGCAATCGATGTACAATGTTTCTCTATCAAGCACTGAAATGCTTTAAAGAGAAGTGTTTGATTCCTGGTTTAAAGAACTGTTTCAGCCATGACCTGGGAGGCAGAAGGTGTCTCAAGGAATGCTCTGGAGTGCTTTATGTAGGAGTCAGATAATGGGATTGCAGTGGCCCCGCTCAGGGAGGAGGTAGGGTGGATGTTTGCTGCTGTTTTAAATGTGTGAACAGGCGATAAGGAGCAGCAGAAACACGGGGTTTACAGATCCATTGATTATGGGATCACTCCATTCAGCCAAGTAAAGGTTTTTTGTGATTTAGAAAATTAACCTTTGAAAGGAAGAAAAAATAGGTTGAAGAAGATACAGATGGGCACAAACACAGGAGATGAGCACTGATTTTAGGGTATGGGAAGAAGCAGAAGAAGGCAGTTTGAAGGAAGATGAGGGAAGCTCTCAGGGTGTTAAGAGGCCCTTGAAAGGGACCCATCTGTCTGCAATTTCCTGCCCTCTCAGGTGGAAGGAGTGATTAATGACCAGGAAGGGATATGAGGGATGTGTAGAGAGCTGAGGGTCTTTTGTAGAAGTTTGTGAAGCTTGAAGTAGTCTGCTGAGTTTCTTGCAGCAGAGAAGCTGATGTTTAGCTATCTCAATTAAAAGAAAATCTACTGTGGTCTGAAATGTTTTTTCTACCACTGAAGAACCAGTACTGGGGTAGAAATGTGTTCTAACCAGGTTGAAGCCTTTCTCTTTGTGGGGCAATGTGAAGTGGAGAATGAGAGAAGACCTAGTAAAACTGGGGGAGGATAAGGCTGGAAAACTGTGTGCTGAGATGTTGATTGGAAAATATAGGGATGGGGCAGCAAATGGAAGTTGCTGTTGGAGAAGAATAATATGATTGTGTTAGAAAGCTAAGTTTTTGGGACATGGCCTAGAGACATGAAAGAGCAGGCAGGGGGAAATGTGGGAGGAGGTGAGGTTTGTGCATTGGTGCAGTACAATCCAAATAATAGGTTTTAATAGTGCTTTAAGCTCCAGGACTGGCTAAAAAAATACACTCTAGAAGGAAAAGAACATTTCACTCTTTTAGATGTAAATAGCTGGATTGATTTCATGCAAAGAGAGAAACATGATCTTTTTGAGAAAAAAATGTTGGTTTTGTTCTATTGGAGATTTTGGACTTTCCTGATGTAGAAGCACTGGCTGGTAACAAGAGATGCAGACAGAGGATAAGAGCCAGGACAGAAGTAAAACAGCCTGATTATGTCTTGGTAAAAGAGCTTGGTGGAGATGATAAGGAAACACATTGGCAGATATTAACACTGTTAATTAACATTCAGCCTTCATCTGCATGAAGAGCTATCTCACAGTAATTTGGTAGTGGCAATGGAGATGAAGAATAGATGCAAGATTGGATGCAGCTGGCAAAGAGCACCCTAGATCCTCAGGATGAAGGATAGTCTGCTGGCTGTGATGCAAGGCATCAAGGGGGAGAGGAGCTGTAATAGGAGGGATCTGGCACTTGAATTAAGAGAATCAATCAGTGGTTGGTAACTGGCCATGGTAGACATCTGGCAGCATGACTGTACAGCTGTGACCCTTGCATCTGGAGACAGTTACATGGCTTTGTGTCCAAAGCAGGAGTTTCAACAGGAATCTGAACTCAAGTGCAAAGTCATTCCTCACTGATTGATGTGTGTGCAGTAAGACAAGGGTGCACCAGAGCAAAGCTCCCCCCTGGCTGCCTGTTCTGGCAGTTTTAGGATCATGTTGGCCAAGGGAGCAAGCCTGAGGGTGCCATCACACTGGGGATATATCTGGCATGGTGGAGGTGGATTCAACTCCAGACCTGTCACCTGTCCCCACTCCTTGGTGATGAGCAGTGACACAGCCATGGCTTTGCCTGTGGATTTGTGGCTTTCCAACCTTCCTTTGCTTGCCCTTACAAGAAAGACATGAGATGAGTCTTGTTCTAAAATTAAATAGCTTTGTTCCATTGCCAGTGAAGAAAAAAACAAGAGTTCATTTTTTTCATCCGCCTTAAAGGATGCCAAACATGGACTGAATTCCTCAGGGCATCTGTAGCGCTGCCACTCTGTCTTCTTGTTACTCTGACCATCTTCATCACCACATTTGATGTGCAAATGTGGAAAGCAAGGCTTGGGTTTATAATGGCTAATTGCTGATTCTTTTTAAGTGCTCTGCTCTATTGGAAAAGGGAAAACATGTTGGCGAGTTGTTTTTTTTTTTTTTTCCTTCCTGAGCTGCTCACAAAGTGGAGTGAGACAGATACCTTCTGGTCATACACCTCACAGAATGGTTGAGCAAATGTAAAAAGAGCTGTACATACTGACTAGGGCAAAGGAAATCAGCTCAAGCTGCTTCTTGGGACTGTCCTTATTAGTTTGGGGGTTGTCTGGCCTCTGATGCTAATGGTGCACAATGTTTTGGGAAGCGTTTAGGCCAGCTGGATTAAGATACATTAGTGTTCCCAACCAATGAAAGGACCAGTCTTGCTGGCACTTGCTCACCAGTTATTTCTGATTCAGTGAGATGAAAACAAATCAGGGGATAGGGAAACCTGTAGGTTATCTTTTGTCATAACTAGTATTAACTATTACTGATCAAAAGAAAGATGATGTAACAAACCCATTTTGCACCATAGTATACCCATTAACAACCCATTTTGTATCATCCATGTGAATGTAAGTGCTAAAAATGAAACTAGCCACAGCCCCAGGGACATAGGTCTGAAAAAAATTAATCTTTAACAACAAAATGGAGAAGGAGTAGAAGTCAGCATGGAAATAAATTTTTTGAGAAGGATTTGCTAGCATCAATATGTTATAGACACAGCTCTGGCAGAAGCACAGCTGTCCAGCTTTCAAGGTCTGCCTGCTGCAGCACCAGGCAGAGGGACCTGCAGGGAATGTGCCCTTTGTAGCAAGGGACTCAAATTACACTAATTATTCCTGTTTCTTGAAAGGGCTAATTAGCTCAAGAGTTGTGCAGAAGGGCTACCTGCCTTCCAGAGGCCTCCTCAGGCCCCTTGGTTTCACCTGAGGCCATTTGGACATAATGGCTAATTGAAGCAGAGTGGGTTCAGATACCTGTGTATCGTGGAGCTTTGCCCCTAGCAATTGTCAGCTTTCAGAAAAAGAACAAACGAGTAATTGGCTTCACTTTTTTACAGACTGATTGTTCTAAGGGGCCTAAGCAGAGCGGTTTCTTTAAATTCAGGATGGACAGGTGCATCTGCCAGTTACTTCTCACCTAGGAGAAGTATCCAGCAAGCACTTGTCTTTGCTCATATTGCATATTTTTGAGTAATTAATTTTGTATTGAATTTTTGGTGGTTGTGTTCTGCATACTGGTATATGTTTTCTTCGGAAAAGCAAAACCCATATTGCCTGTTTAGGTAGTCAAATCAGAAAGTTTGACTGTGTGGCTGAGGAAGAATTGCTGTGGTGGACTCTTCCTCGTGGATAACTCTTCTTGAATCTGCTGCCATTGCTGTCTGCATCCTTACCATGTCATGACATTGCAGTTTGATAATGCATGTGATTGTGAAAGTGGAAAAGTGTGACCTTGAGAAGGATGCAGTAGGATAGGGAAAGAAATACGGAGTTGAGGGGACAATAAAGAATTGTGAGTAAATATGAATCTTCAAAACGACACATTTTCTGCCTTGAGATTTTGTATGCATGTGCACCGTCCATCTACATCTAGCTGGTCTTGTTTTCGGTTTGTTTTTTTGGGGGCTATTTTTTTGTGTTGTTTTATGGTTTTTTGGGTGGGTTTTTTGTTTTGGTTTGGTTTTTTTTTCTGTCTTATGGGCTTCAGATAGTGATTCTCAAGAGAAATAACACTGGTTGGAAACAAAATTGGTGGTCCTTGAGCTCCAGGACTGATGAGTAGTGAATAGTTGTTTCATTCCATGTTTTTGTTACATTATTTTTAATCTCTTAAAACCTTACTTTGTGCTTTAAATGACAGGGGAAAAAATCAGTTATTTGGGCTGTTGTTTTCCTGTAGCTTCTGATTTGGTGTATTAACCAGAGGAAAAAAGGTTATGTTGTGCAAAACACTAAAAAAAAAAAAAAAAAGATGAACCTATTTCTTATGTATAGTTGAATTAGGACAAATACAAATATTTTGATGAATGGAAACAGTGAAGAGCTCAGTCCTTTGATAAAGATATGCTGATTTGAAACTTTTACATTTCTGATATTAAAAAAATGTGGAATTGTAGAAAAGTAGAGCTGGAAGACATCATGAGAGCTTCTGTTGCTGATTTCTTCCCTGTGGCAAGAGCAACTCAACCTGAACTATTTTGGAGAGAAATGTATCCAGCCTATGCTTCAGAAGGTCTGGCCTACTGAGAATAGAAAATTTCAGGAACCTGTTCTCACACATCATTGCTATTGCTGTCAGGAACTTTTCTCTTAATACTCAGTTTGCATTTTCTTTGTAGGTACTGCAGGTTTTGATTCCTCTCCTGCCCATGACAAATCTGAAAAGAAATTTGTTCCCTTTTTGAAACAGCCCTGCTCAAACCCGTCCTAGATGGGATTAGGATAATATATTAGGATGATTTAAAGCATTTGAAACAATTCTAAATTCCTTTTTTTTTGCGGGCTGAATACTCAGCTTTAAGAAGATGCAGTGTGGGAAAGAACAGAGAAGCACCAAGAACTGAGCAGGCTTATACAGCTCAACAAAGCCAAAAGCAGAGAAGAGCCTTCTTAACTCCGGATTTGATTCCTGGTTTGGTACACAGACCATCTTCCTTACCTAAGAAGTACTGAGCTTCTCACAAGGGACACTTGTCATTTAAAGCAGCATAATTTAGAGACATTGGTCAGTTTTGAATCCAGCTGCTCGTGGTTCCGTGTGAGCCGGTTTCCGTGAGATTGGATCAAGACTCTTTGCAGTGTCTCTGGTAGATGGGATATGCACAGGGGCACATGGTTTATGTATGGTCAAGAGAAGCACTGAAAAGAGATGCTGCGAAAACCCTAAAAGCTGTCTCTGAAATTCCATCTTTTTTACTGCATAATTAAGCACTTTTGCTGACACATCCTCCCTTATGATTCCCTTTAAGTTGGAGCATCTGGCCGGGTGTTGCACAAGAGCCCAGTTTTCTTCTCCCTATACAACGGAGTTTTGATTAATTAATCATGGCTTCTGTTTGAATAATACATTAAAGAGGCACTTGAATGTTCTAGGACAAAAGTAAAATTAAAAAAAGAATGCACACAAAGGGAAATACTGCTCTGTCTTGTGAAATGACACGTTCTCTTCAAATGGCAGGACTGTTCTAAATGTGTTACTGGTCAGGCTGTATTTCTTTTCCTGCTTGTTTCTTTTCATGTCCATTTCACATGGTGATAGTCACTTGCCTCAGCAGGGTTTTAAGTCACCAAAATGTTGAATTTTAACATGATATGGAAGAATGCTACAGTTAGGACAAATATGCTTTTTGAGACAATGCTTTGCTATATTAAAAACCAAGGAATTATGAAGCTTTCATATTGTTGGCTGCTGTCCATTTTTATTTATGACTTCACAAGAGCAGCTTCGTGCTGATATGACCAGAGCAAGTTGAGTAGTTGTACTTCTACAAATTTCACTATGGTTTCAGCTCTTGGTCTGAGATTTTTTTTTGAAAATACGGAGGGTTGGACTAAGCTTGCCTTCATGCAATTTGAGCTTTTTGGAGTTGCTCAGTGTTTCCTGTGCATGCTGCTGAAGCAGCATGCTGATGTTGGATCATGCATGTTCAGTGTGTCTGGTAAATAGAGCTCTTTGCAATCCTGTTCTATTGACACTTTTTAAAGAGGTCTTAGTAGCAGTGACAGAAGAGATAAGGTGGTGCTGTGTGTTGAAGTGAGAGCGAGGGCCTGGCTAGCTCTTACTGCTGAAGAGCTGGGGTGTGAGAGGAGACCACTGCTGAAATCCTGGCTGTGCAAAGCTAAGGCAGCTTCTGTCCCTGGCCTAAAGAGACAAAGTGCTGCCTTTTCCCTAAATGAAGGACCATGGGGAAATCAAGATTTCATGCAATTGTTTCTGTGTCTCTCAAGTGGTGATAGCAGTAAAGCACAGGGTGCACCTGCAGCCTCATTTGGGTCTGCCTCCCTAGGTGACTGAGCAGGAGAGCTTTCCAGTCTTTATATGCTGTCAGATGTGACACTTGGCCAAAAGCCCCTACTCTGAAAATGCACCAAAGTGAAGCCCATATGACTGCTGAGATCTCACTAGATGGAGCAGGGAAGCACTGCTGGATGTTATCCATGGAGGCTCTTTCAAGAGCTTTTCTCCCCTTCTGCCCCCTTTAATCCATTTTCAAGCCTAGCAATGCCTCATGTTTACCCAGCAGGCCCACATGAAAAGGTCACTTCTATTTCTTTGACCTTTTTTAGCTCAGTAAACATCGGCAGCTGGAAATCCTTTCTCTAGACATGTCAGCTGCAGCGAAATGGTGTTGCAGGTAGTGACATGCATACAGAGCATCTCTGACCTCTGATGTTGTTTTCCCATCAACACAGAAGTTTTCCCAACATTTTAGTCCTTGTGACACCAATTGCTCTCAGGGAGCTTGTGGAAGGGTTTCCTTTCCCTTTTCCCTTGGCATTGTTTGGGTGCTCTCCTTATTTTGAAATGAGATAGTAAATATTTGCAATCTTGAATTTGTAGATGTGCTGGTTATCATTAATGTGTGGTCATGGGTTTTATATCCCTCAGGTGTTAGTACCAGTTTGTTGGGATAGGAGGAAAATCTTTTCCTGACAGTTTCTTTCCTAAATTTTTCTCTGAACTGGGAGACCACGTCTAAGACCTGGATGAACTAGTTTTGGTGAGGATGAAGGGGAAGGAGAACAGCAACCTACGGGCTGAATCTTGAATTGTGACCTTATACCCAACATCCACCAGAACCAACTGCTGAATTTAATGCCCCTGCTGTGGAAACACAGACACAGTGTGTGCACCAGGAGTAGAGCTTTGTCCTGCTTTGGTTTAAGAAGTTAGGTTCTAGTAGCTCTAGTCCAGCTTTGGATGTTCTTTCTAAAACAGAAGTTAAACTACAACGTGTCTCTCCAATGCCAACCTTAAGCCATGGCCAGGTATTGCCATCAGTCTCTGCTGCAAATCCTGGGGAGTCTCATCAGCCAGAAGGCTCGTGGGAAGTGATGAAAAGCAAGTTGTCATGTTGTGTTCAAATTATAAGTGTTTTTGGGTGGAGCGTTAGCTACACAATTCCCATGAGGCAGGTGATGTTTTTCTGCACATCCTGTGCAAAGCTGAACCTCATTTAATACCTTTGATTTCTGATGAACATGACTGTCTTTACTGACTGAATTATATCCAGCATTCCATCTGCAGAGTGTTTTTCATCTTCTGGAATATAGTAAAGAATTTGTTTTCATAAATTTGGATAAAATTTTGACAAATTGTACAGCTGGATTAGTGCCGCTCAAAAACTAGGACTGTTTTTGGGAAGTTTCTGCTCTGTGTCAAATTAATGATCTGTTACAAAACTTTCAAAAAGCACAGTAACTGTAAAAATAATTTCTGGGTAATGATAGGAACGCCACTGGGTACTCTCTAAATCCTTTTGTCCCTTGTTAATACCTCATTTTGATTGTTGCATTTTTAATGCTTGGATTAGGACAGTGACATGTTCTGATCATTTCTGTTGAATGCATGAACATCTGGATTTGTTGTGTTTTAGTGTTGTTTGCTGTTGGCTAGGGATGAAAGCAGAGATCAGATGGTTTGAAGTTGACTTTTTTTTGTTTTTCAAAGTTGCCTTTGTTCATAGGCAGCAATCCAGGAGCTGAGCAATGGTTCTAATTGTGACTGACAAGCCATGATGGAAGGAGGAAAATGGGAGTGATGATCTATTGGCTGTGCTAGCTCAGCAGTGAGAGAAAAAATCTGAAAATTGTTCCTTAAAATTGTCCATGCTTTGCCTAAGGGAGAGATGAGGTTGCAAAAAGAAGGTACTTTAATATGCATTGAGCAGTCTTGAGTATGCCATGTGCAGATTCGAGACCTGCTGCTTGCCCAGAAAATAAAAAGTATTTGGCACCTGCAGCCTGGTGACCCATGAAGGAGGGCATGGTCTCTCTGGCCTATGCCAGCTTAAGGGGGTAAAAAGTGAACCCCCTGTGCCCATGGATTATTGGAACCTGAGCAGAAGCCAACACCCCATTAACAGGCCACAGTTAATAGGTTTACCCCCTTGTCCCTTCCCTCTGTTTTGAATATTTTGGGATTTCATACAGTAACTTGATGGCTATTACCTTGTGCCATTAAACAGTAATGTCAAGGAAAGGATGTTCCATGGGGTGTATTTAATGATTGGAATATTGTTTCATGCAGTGTGCTGCATGCAGCTGGCTGAGCGTTCCTTTAAATAGTTCCCACATCTCTCATGTTTGTGGGAGGGACTGTGCTGCCAGCTCTGAAGAATGCAGAGATTAATCTCTGCTACACTTGCTCTGGACAAATACCTTTTTAAAGTAAAACACCTCTTCTGTGTTTAAAAGTAGGAAAGAAAAAACGTCTGTACTGTAAAAACTACTGCCTGAGCTCCTGCTAAGAGGTGATGCAACTTGCAAAGGGTGAGCCAGGAAATGTCTTAAATGTTTCTGTAAAGACTTTTCCCTCTAGGAGTGCCTCACCAATTTCCTGGTCATGTCAACATGACCAGGTTTCATTCCTGAAGTTTAGCTTAATTTCCAAGAGATGAATTCCGCCTTAGTGAATAACAACCTACCTGTACATAAAATAATTGCCATTAAAAATGAGGCTGAAGGACGGAAGATGCAAGTGTACCATCTCCCTGAACCTTGAAGCTGGGGTTGGGTGCCAGAGTCCTGGGTGGTGCAGTGTGGTGTCTGCACACTCGAGTGCCACTCACTCCTCACCAAGCATTTGTCTTCTGTACTCTCTCTGGTAAAAGTCACATTGGTCTCAGGCTTGGGTTTTTTTCCTTCTTGTGCTTGGGGAGATTTGAACTTAACATTGACTAATGTGTGTTTGCTTCAGCTTACTCAGGAAATTCTTAGCACCTGGAGGATATTCAGTCTAGTGTTGACAAAAGCCCTCTTTCCACTCTGCATGTGGCATTGCACCATCCCCTGCTGAAATGACACAGGGTAATGCTGCTGCTAAAAGAGACAGGAGTGCACCATGTTCCCAATACAGCAAGCAGAGAACCTGGGGGAAGAACAGAATAAACATGCTGGTGCTGTTACATAGGGATGATTTTTGTCTGCTTAGGCCCTGTTGAAACAAAGGGAGGAATTTGCAGAGGTAAATAGCAATTATCTTGGTGGGAATATGGCCAGGGCATCAGGATTACCATTAATGAAAAAATGCAGTAGGAGTGGTCTTTAATGCTTCTTGGGATTAGGGCATTGGCTTGGCTTCACATCTGATCTGAAAGGTAACAATTCCTGAAGCACAGCACAAGATGGCTTGGTTCAGCACTGGATGAAAAAATGATGCCGTTATTTTGTAAATAAAAATTTAAAAATTCTGCTGGCTGTCCTTACACTGCAGGGTACTGGAAGGAAACACCAAGTGAAGTACTGCCATGCCTTTTTGGACGTGTTCCATCCCAGCTGGCAGCTGGACATGCACGGTGCCTTTGCTCTGTCCTGCTCTTGCAGTTGCACTGTGTTCTTATGGACATGTTTCTAAATACCACAACGTGTCTGAAGCTGGTCAGCCTTGTCCTTGCAGGTGTGCCCAGTGGCTGTAGTGACTCTCCTGTCATTATTGTAAACACAAATTTGCTCCTCCCATCCGTGGGTTAGAGATGTACCAGTTCCATGATACTGGAATCATGCTCTTCAAAGTTTGCCACCCTCTCTGGGGAAAACCAAACTTGCTGAGCAGTTCATTTTCACACAGGGAGGTTCCCAGTTATTATCCCTAAGGTAACGTTTAGAAGAGCCTCAGCATCTCGGAGTGTTGGGCTGCAAAACCTCAAACCTCGTCCATTGAAAGCTTCCTTGGACCTGATCAATTCATTTGTAGCCACTCTGACCATGAATATAAATGTTGCTCACCTGATTAGCCTGTTTTATAGCACTTCAAAAGCCTTGATAAGACAGGTCAATGGAATAAAGACCTAATGAGTGCTGAGACTCCTTCCTTGCAAATAAATAAATAAAGTATAGCACAAACTCTAGGTAATGCTTTCAATCAATCAGCAGAAATCCTTCTTTGGCTGCAAAGATGAAGCCTGAGATGATAAAATGGAGTTGCTCTGGATGTGCTACATTGAATATGTTATTTTTTTCTCCCTCACAGTAATAAGGACAAACACAAGTCTCTTCTCTTCCAGCTTAAATGCAGTTTGTTGGCAGTTTCACATCCTCTTCTAGTCTGTAGTACTTGCAGCATTGCTATTTTAGTATTTTACAGGAGTGTGGCCTGCTGGTACTGAGTTTACTGGTTTATATTGCTTTTACAAGGTACAGTCAGTGGTGGGTAGGTTGGGACTGCAGAATGGAAAGCTTTTCTTTTTGGGTGGTTCTGTTGCCATTCCTTAACTCTCACGCCCCCACAGCCACTCACACAGAGATCTTGTTGGTACTAGCAGTTTGGTTTTGGAATGCAGATTTAGAGCCATAATAAAACATGACAGCAGAGGATGCTGTCTTGATAATTGCTGTAGGAAAATACTTGAGAGAATGCTGGAACTCCTAAAGAAGGGGGCACTTTAATGTTCATCCCTCTGATCTCTTCTTATTGTGGCTAAGAAAGACCAACATGGTGCAGGTACTCTAGAAGCAAAGAAAGTGTTCTCAGCATGGTTCATGATGGCTGATGGTCCACACTGCCCTTGGTCCCTCGTTTTGACCTTTCCTGGGCACTGCACTGTGCATTGACACATTTGGTTCTTTCTCAGCAGCTCAGGTTTACGGATGATCTACTGAAATCCTGTGTGTGTTACGATGAAACCACACAAAAAGTGGCTGTGCCCATTCCTGCTGGGGGTCTGAAAGATCTGCTGAGTTGATCTAGGACTCTAACAGTGAGAATAAAGGCACTTGCTTTTAAGCAGAGTGATTTATATCCCATGCTTGATTTGATTCTGTTTCTCTAAACCCTTATTTCAGTAGCACAGTTAACAGACTGGCTGGGTCCAGTTGTAACAATAACAAAACTGGGGAAGATTTTAAACAGATGTCAGGTCAGAGTGCAGCCTCAGCCTGTTCCCCTGTAGCCACCTGTGTACTCAGAGTGGCAAAGGCAGCAGTGAAAACACTGCACTTCCACTGAATGTGATTGAATCAGATCTTTGTGAAATCCCTGGATTTTTGCTGCCTAATAATGACTGTGAACCGCTTGTTCTTCATAAGCACAGAGTTTGGCCCTTTTCTCTCATCTTCAGATCTTACTGAAAATTCACTTTCAACATCCTTCTTCTTTGGCTAGGTTTAGCATAATTTAACAATCTTTTTCCCTCCTTTTTCAGGTATAGGAGCCTTTTAAAGGTAGCAGGTATTGTCTCGAGTTTTCCTCAGCATCATAATATATGGATATGAATGTCAGGTTCTTCAAATCTTAGAACCTATGTGTAACTTCAGTAGTAAAATTGCAAATCTTTTTTATGACACCTTTTAGGTAATTCCATGAGTAATCCAACCTTCAGCAATATGACTAATTAAAGAATGAAGCAGCAGACTTCCAAGCTGGAAGAAAGTATTCATATTTTCCTGGCTTTTTCTAACAAGAGTAGTTTTTTTGTCTGGCAACTCCCATGGTTTCTCAAGTTAATTAAGGTTTCAACAAATTGTTCTAAATCTCTCCACACCAGAAAAAAAAGTTTTATCTTTAAAACTACAAAAAAAAAAAATATTATCACTGCAGTGCTGGCAGGGAAATGAATTGTTTCAGATGGGAAAATTATTTTTTTTTCCATGAACATGGAAAGGAGGGATGTCAGTGGGGTTTGCATTGATTTAACAAGTCTTTTTTCACACACAAGTATAGATTTATATAAATGTTTTTGCATGCATGTACACATGTGCACAAGTGTCTAGACAAGTTAGCAATTGCAGGTCAAGAGTGAAGCATATCTGTCTCTAGGAAAATTATTAATGTATAGGTTGGCTTGGGTTATTCACTGCACTGAAACTAGTAGTAGGAAAAATGTTCTTTTTTTTGAAAAAAAAGTGTTGTTTGTTTGTATGTGTGTTTTGCCCTTTTCCTGGGAAACCATCCTGGTTAATAGCCTGCCTTTAGATGGGATGAAACCTAAGCACAGAAATGTTCTTTGGCTAACAGAGAATGTAAAGGGAAAACAAAACCCTGTCACATTGGTTGTAATCTAATGCTGAAGTTGATTCTATTTCCAGTGCAACAGCTGCTCTGTCTTCTGGCAGAAGCTGTACCTTTAGGCAACCTTTCCTCTGACTGGGACAATCTGCTTGTCTGGGTGCAAAGACTGTCACTGTTTGTCCTGACTGTTCTGATGCTATCCTTAACAGGCTTTGAAATGACCATGCCAATCTTTAAGACAGCAGCAGAGACCGAAAACTTAGTTTCTAAAGAATTTCTTTTCATGCATTGGTGTCTTTTTTGTTTAGTTTTGTCCCAAAAATGGTTTATCCGAATCCTGTGGCATGGGTTCAGGGATGTTTACAGATATTTCTTTCTAGTAAATAAGCAGGTCACCAGAAGATGTTGTGGTCTGCCCTTGCCAGCTGATACCCAGCAGCTCAGCGTGGGCAACTGATCTGACAACAGCAAAGCAGGGTTGCCCCTACAGTAGTTAGGAACTAAAATGCTAGTAAACACCTGGGAATAATTTGCATCAATAGTCTGAAGAATTGAACATCTTGGGGGCAGAATAAGTAAGGAAAAGGCCAACTTGATTAAAGCCTCCCTGATGTGACTCAGTCTGATGTCTGACAGTAGGCAGACCTGCACTGGGACACCTACTGAAAGGGTTAATGAACTGTAGCATTTCTTGCTGGAGGGTGAGTTGATAGCTTAAGGACTTGTGTACCTGTGATGCCCACGCTAATAAATCAGGTTTGAGCTGCCGTTGCAGTTTTCTCTGCTGTCCTTGGAAGAGGTTGTCATACAGATGCTTAGGAGGGAGCATAATGTTTTATGACTACAACACCTGCAGTCCTCTCGTGGAAGGAGTCCCCAGGAGATCCTAACCCTACAAAGCTAATGTTGCTGAGCCACTGATAATATCAAGCTGCCAAGCTAAGTTACATGGATTGCTGTGGCAAGTGCCTGGCTGATTTATTTTAATTTAATGTAAACGGAAATGGTATCAAGGATATATTATGTAACCAAGGGACATCTTTACACAGGAAGGCATTAGTGGTGGACTGATGAGCTGAGATAGTGTGACCACCACATCCCTTGCTCACATCTGACACAATTGCTGAGGTAAGGAAATGGAAAGTAGTGATAAAAGGATGTGAGGTGGGGCTCCTGAGGCTGATGGAAAAAGCTTGGTGGCAGAGTCAGCACAGCAGGCTCTGACTTCTTCTAGTGATTCTGGAGAGCACTGTGGGCTTTTTTTATTCCACCCAGCCCTATAAAAAATTTTAGTGCCCTCCACTTTAACCCATGAAGGAGTTGAGACAGGCTGAAGGGAAGTTGAGACTGTGAGGGGAACAGGGTGGCAAGCATGGTATGAAACCAGGTGATCCTTAAAGTCCCTTCCAACCCAACTGTTCTTTGTGTTTATGGGAGTTAATTCTCCTGAATTAACCCATCAGCTAACTTATTTCCTTTAAGCCCAGAGTGCAGAGAGAAACAATTAGGTGCAGGTTTATACTGCTGATGAAATCAGCTAACAAAGTGCTTTATTGCTGTGGTAAGGAAACTGGGTTTATTTATGCTGTACCCTGTCCCTCCCTCTTCCCCCTGAAAAGCAAAAAATCCAAATATATATGTAAATTAGGTGAATCTCTTAAGCTTCTGTCAGGTTGCCAGTTCAAGCCTCCTTACTGCAGGCCAGTCCACGAACTTTGGTTTTTGCCTTTTAGGCTGTGCATACACAGTTAATCACCTTACAGCCAATTAAAGATTCCAGGTTGCAGTAGGTCATTAGATATAGATTTTTTAAAGTAGGTCATTCCTCTTTTTTTCTTTCTCCAGAACATTCTGAGGGGGAAACTCTGCTGTGAATATTCATGAGAATACTTAAAGTAGGCAAGTGAGGAGATGGACATATTAGTTATATTTGAGGAAGAAACAGTAGCCTTGCTTTTATCATATGGACTTCTGGTAATTTGCCTACTGGACTGAAAGAATTTAGTTAGGTGGGTTATAGGATGAAAAGGATGGCTGCTGGCTAGGGTTATGGGCGCTCTGTTCTGTGCCATACACCTTGTTTGACCTGGACAAATAATTCTCCTTTAGTTTTCCCACTTGTGCTAAATGGGGGTAGTAATTACCCACTTCACTGAGGAGGGCATGTGGCTGAAATTAATTAATGTTTATAATGTACTTGGTTTTCCCGATGAGGTTTGTAGCCACGTTGCTGAGTACAGTCATTTCTGGGTTTTGGCTTGTGTGTGTGCATGTGGGGTGCAAAGATTGGCTCCAGCAGAAAGGGTAGTAAAATACAGTCTTAAGAATAAAATTTCTTGGCACTTATATCAATGTAATTAATTCCTAAAGATTTTAAAGCATGAATACAGCTGGTGCTGGCTTTCCTACTGCAATGTAACTGCTCTGTGGAAAGCAAGAAGGTAAATAACAAGGCAGAAGGCTTATGGTCTTTTTTAATGGGAGCCAGAAAAATACTGGACCTCAAGGATAGCCCTTGGAGAAAAGAATTCTTTAGGACACTGAACATAGCTCGCCTGAAATCTTGTGGGCTTGTGAAAAATAAAATCACTGTAACTTCTGGGAAGAAACTGAAATCCTGATCGAGCCGTAATTGCTTATTTTACAGTATGGTAGTAAGTGGAAGATGTTATCAATCATATCAATAGATAGAGAATAAATACTTAACACAGGGCAGACAGAGAAATACTCCCGGTGTCCTGGGTTTCCACATCATCCCTTCCTCCTTTATTCATTATACACAATTCACAAAGTTCAATTGTGACATTTGGGTCTTGGCCAGTCCTTTTCTGTAGGGTATTTAGTGTTACACTGAGCAGCCAAAGCTGACATATTAGCATTGTCAGCCTTTATTTCACAGTATCAATTTTTAATTCTATCTGAAAAAATGTATAATCATGTTATATTTTTTATATAACTGTTATTAATGACAATAATAATAATGTTATATTTCACTTGCACAAATGAACCTGAGCCCAAGATTTAAACCTTCCTCTGTCCCTCCATGTGGGAGCATTCCAAAACCAATTCTTCCTTCTGTTGGTGCTGTTTCCAATGTGCCATTAAGAAAATTCTCCCTCATCTTCCCAAACCCACAAGTTCTTTTCCTTCTTCCATATGCAATTTTGGGATGCATTTGAAGACATCCAGGGGTTCAGCCTCTATTAACCGAGTGCCCCACTGCTCACAGGGTGCTCTGACCTCAGCCCACTCCAGAGGCAGGGAACTCCAGGGAAGGGCTTCCCATCTGGGAATTTCTGATGGGACTGATTCCTCACATTTACATTTAAAAAGTGACATTTTGTTGTGATCTGGCCAGACTGTGCCAGTTTTGTTTCCCCAGTGGGCAGGGTCAGCACCAAAGACACAGACACCAACTGAAGGACTCAGTGTCATTGACTGTAGCTCAAAGCAGCAAAGAATCACAAAAGGAGCAGCTCAGCAATGCACCCAGCCAGCAGCACCAGAGATTGCAGCAGTGATTAAGAAAGATCCAGCCCCAGTTACCCTCAGGCTTTACCATGCCCCAGATCCACACAGCAGCTGGGGAAGCTGTCACAGCCAAGGGCTGCAGAGCCACTCCTGGACACTGGGAATTCCTGCAGGTGCCTCCAGCCACAGGTGAGGCTCCAGCCTCGCTGGGAGAGGGCCCAGCTCTGACAGTGCTGAATGAACAAACTGACAGCGCTGCTGGTGCGGGAACATCTGGTTTCATCCTCCTCCTGGGTTCCTCCCAAAGCCTGGCCAGGGCCCAAGAGGAACCAAGGGAGGTGACTTTGACCATTTAGCCCCAGACAAGGCCAGATGTCAGATTTCATGGCCTTGTCCGGCTTCTAAACACAGAAAGGTCAATCCATGTTTCACTAATGAGTGGATACATCGATCACAGCGCTAATGACCATGCATATTTCATTAGTGAGCAGATACAAAGATAACCTTTGGTTGGAAGGTTCATCCAGAGGCCACCTTTGGCTCAGGGCCTCACTCAGGGCTGTTGTCCAGGCCTTGGCACTTCAGGGACGTGGTTTAGTGCTGGGCTTGACACTGCTGGGTGACCAGCTGGACTGGGTGAGCTCAGAGGTCTTTTCCAACAGAAAGGATTCTGTGATTCCATGATTCCATCTGCTGCATTCAGCCAGGTCCATGTTAGCAGCATTCATTTGCTCACAGTGTCTCCTCAGGCCCAGCTCTTGAGGCCTGAGGCTTCAGCTCCTTCAGCTCCTGGTGCTCAGCTGCTCGTGCTGAACGAGACACTCGGAGAGAAGAGCACAGTCCATCCAATTCCTTCTGGGACACGGAGAGGGGAGGCTGTGGAAACAGGAGCAGTGTTTGGTGTGGCCTCCTCTCTGCCCTGCACGCCTTTCAGTGCTTTGAAGCAGCCAAGAGCTTTCTCCAAGAGTGCAATGGAGCAGCTGTTCCTGCTGCCGGGTCTGGCTCTCTCCAGTCTCTGACCTTGCCTGCTTTTGTCCCTCTTGCTGTGCCCTCTGCTCCCCGAGGGCTCGGTGGCTGCTGCCCAGGACTGTGGGACTGGCACAGATCCCGTGGTGGAGACCCTCCTTTCTGTGCCCTTGGAGCTGCCTGGGCACAGCAGCCTTTTCCATCTGGAAGCTCCCCATGGACAGGGAGTCCCCAGCCCCGCTCCTTGCACAAGCTCCAGGAGCCCAGGGCTGCCATCTCAAGTCCCTGCTGGCCCTGGGGGCTCCCAGGTGGGCACAAGTGGGGCAGCACAGCCAGCAGGGAGCCTGTGAGTCTCTTCCAGCCCTGTCTGCTCTGAGTTTGGGCCTTGGAGCCTCAGGTGGCCAAAGGCAGCTGCTGCTGGTCCCTGTGTGTGCCCGTGTTCAGCAGTGCTGCTCCATCAGTCTGTGCCCAGCAACGGGGAAAAGCCTCAGCCCTGCAGGGCCAGGAGCTGCCGGGCTCTGCCTGAGCAGCTCAGCCAGAGGGAAGGGAGCTGCTCCCCACGGGAACCAGGAGCAAAGGGCTGGAGCACCTCGCTCTGGGGCAGAGCCCAACTTCTGTGAGGGAGTAACAGAGTTATTCACGTGCACTGGTGTGTCAGCACTGCAGGTGCTGTGCCTGCAAACACATTCGGGATGTGCAAAAGAATTCTGCAACTCTTGGCTGGATCAGGATGTCAGCAGTGCTGAACTCCAGCTTAGTCCAAAGCAAACACTTGACACCTCTTCTCATATCTGCTAGATTTTTTACCGCAGGGTATCCAGAGAAAATTAAACAGAGGAGTAAATATTTTCATTGTTTATCAGAAATGTATCTTATTTTGCTGTAAATCTTATTTTTGCTGAAAAATCTGATTTTTGCTGAAAAATCTTACCTATTTTACATGATGTGTTATCTACTTAAAAAGAAATAGAAAAAAATTTTAAAAATGAGAAAAATATGAAAGAGAAAACAAAAAGAAACAAATGTGTAATGAAATCTTCTGTAACTTTGGATTAAGAGGTAACTGATCTTTTTAAAAGGAGAACTCATTTACTTTGTGCCTGTTCTGATGGCCTGGATCCATCTTACTGACTGACCCCAGCATTCTTTTTTTAAAGACATTGGGTTTTGTTTCCAATATTAAGATTTATTTTTTTAAATTGGTGTTGAAGCAATAGGAGGATGAGAGATGGATTGTGCACGACTGTGTCTTGAGAACAAAAACATTGCAGTTTGAAACTTGGACCTAAAGTAATTAAAATGAAACTTAGAAATCCCAGTGCATTGTGTGACAGCAGCTTTTCCTATAGGATGTGCAGCATCACAAAGACTTCATCAGTGGGGTTGGGAGTGCTTGGAGCTTTGTCCTGTGCCACTCTGGGATGCCATGAACCAGGACTTCACCTGCCACCAGCCCAGGTCACTCTCTGCTACCGCAGCTCCTTGGACCTTGTGTCCCCAAAGCAGACACAAAGTGTTTCTGTTGCTCCCCCTTTGCACAAACCCACAGAGAGCTGGGATTTTTCCAAGTCTCGTCTCTCCATTGGGCCATATTCCCAAAGAACCAGCAGCACATCCTGATGAATACGGCAAGTTACGTGGATGGTTGTCAGCTCCACTTCCTGCCTAGAAATCCTGAAACTGCTTCGAAATGCTGCTGCTTCAGCTCCTGGACACCTTCTCACACAGAGCTGGGAAAAAAAATCCCCTGGCCACCAGCTAAAAGGTGAGTTATGCCAAAGTTAGAGTACTGTGGGAAATCTCTGTCCCTCCCTGTCCTTTTAATGTATCTGTACATGGGGGTGTGCCTGGATGTGTCTTGTGCACAAAGGAAGGAGCGTGCAAGCAACGGGACTGACACTTTCAGTGTCCATGCTATTCCATACCCATGGGTACAGAGACATTATGGAAACCCTGGCACAGACAGGGCCTTCTGTCCATGGATACAGAGACATCCTAGAGCCCCTGGCACATACAGAGCCTTCTGTCCATGGGTACAGAGACATCCAAGAGCCCCTGGCACACACAGAGCCTTCTGTCCATGGGTACAGAGACATCCAAGAGCCCCTGGCACACACAGGCCTGGCACACACAGGCTTGGCAACACAGGTTGCTTTCCCCACAGGCTGCAGGAGATGAGAACACAACATTTGCCAACACTGACTGAAAGCCACAGCTCCGGGTGCTCCCCGTGAACCCCAGCTCTGGGACCACTGTCTGCCCCATGCTTCAGGGGCTGCAGTGGGAGCCCGGCTGGGCTCTGCCCTGGGGCCATCCTGCAGGGACAGCTGCAAACAGGGAGCATTCCCTTGCCACAGAGAGCCAAGCCATGGCTGCAGGGCAGCTGCTCCAGCCCGGAGTGCACTGCTGAGTGCTGTGCTCTGGGGCTGGGGCTCCCCGCACAGGGGACTGGACTGGTGTGCCACAGGAGACAGAGAAGCTGCAGCTTCAGCATAACTGAGGTGGATGCGTGGGCTGGGAAGAGTGGGGAGGCTCAAGGGGATTCACAGAGCTCATCCTGCTGCAAGGACGAGGAAAAGGGAGTGGGAACTCAGCAGTGAGGACAGCTGAGGGCTGGAAAGCAGCTCTGAATGACACTAAAATCCCACTGGAGCTCTGAGACATTGCTGCTCCTCAGCCAGTGACAGGATGAGTCCCTAAGCCTGGGGCTCGGCCTTCCTCATGGTGAGGGGCACCAAGGAAGGCAACAGTGTGATGGAGACTGCCATGGGCTGGGAACTCACTGGGGGACAAGAGGGAGCAGTTGGGAAGTAAAAGGCAGGTGGGGGAGAGAACAGTTCAGAGAAGGGCTGAGCTACAGCTTGAGCAAGCTGCAAAATGTCATTTGGGGTCATCCCAGATTGATTTCATTTCAGAAGCTATTGAACAAGTTTAATTTTTGGGTGGTGTCATGTTTGCCCTTGAAGGTGTACACTCTGCAAACTTGAGCTGTGTTGCTGAAATGCTCAAGCAGGTCTGTGCTGCAGGTCACCCCATTTCTTCTTTGGCTGATTGCGGCCCGGTGCTGAGCTCCAGCAGAGCCCTGGCAGAGCCCAGAGCAGCCTCAGCACCTGCAGAGCCTGGCTGCAAGGAGAGAAACCAGAAAGCGCCCGTCAGCTGAAGGCTCCTGTCCCCTTGTCCCGGCCGCCCGCAGTGCCCAGGCCATGCTGGCCGTGCCCAGAGCTGTGCCCAGAGCTGCCCATCCCTGCTGCCTTTGGGAGCAGAGCAGGAGGGCAGGACATGTGCCCAGCCTGCAGCCGGCCACGGCACATCCAGCCCTCAGCAGCTGCCCAGAGCAGGATGCTCCTGTGCTCGCTGCCATCTCCCCAAAGCTCTGATCCCACCATGCCAAGCAGACCGGACCCACCTCACGCCATCCCCCGCTGGAAGAAAAGCTGGTCCCAAACGATGTCCTCAGCCTTCTCCAAGGGCACGGCCCATCCACGCAACAGCTGCTCCCAAGCATTTCCCCATCCAAACTGGACCCCACCTGGAACACTTCCTCTAGAAAAACACACAACAAATTATTGAAAATAGATTACAGACAAAAAGGGGAACAAGAAAAAAGGTCAAAAATCTTATCTCTGTCAGGGGATTAAGGAAGGCCCAACCCCTGCATGCTAGGGAAAAAACCCACCTACAGGTGAGGGAAGCCCAGGCTCTCTCCCTTCCCCCTGCACTGCCCTCCAAAATAACGGTGATCCCAAAGCAAACAGGGGCAGTGGAGCAGCCCAAGCCCTTCCTTGCCTGCAAAGCAAAGCAGCCCCTGCACAGGTTCTGGAGTCCCACCTCTGCTCCCACCATGGGGGTGTCTTTGTGTCGGGCTGGCTGCCCCAGCCCCAGCCCGGGGCACGGTGGGTGCTGGGGCTGTTGGCAGGGCCAGGAGCCCACTCCCATTTCATCAGCACCCCAGCCCATCCCCCTAGCCCTGACAAAAGCAGCCTGGCAGCCGACTGAAGGATCAGCTGCATCCGCCCCAGCAAAGGGGGAACCTTTGGTTCCCGGCCAGGCTGTGCAATGCCCAAATCTGGGAGCATCCCCCTGCGTGTGGACTCAACTGCAAATTCCCTGTGGAGCCTGGCTTTGGAGAAGGCACCAGAATCAAAGTCCATCATCTTCAGCTGCCGGTGACCAGGTGGAGGAAGAGGTTGTCATTTTTGATGTCGTCCTCACTGTCCCCAGCAGCAGCAGCCCCACCTGGTACAGCTTCTCCAGGGCCGCCTCCTCCTTCCCTGAGGTGAGCCCAGGCTGTCAAGGTTCTGCCCAGGGCCCCAGCTGTCAGGGAACCAGGACAAGCAAAACCAGCTCAGATGGTGGCCACCAGTGCTGGGCAGAGCAGCTCAGCTCCAGCACAAGGGCTGTGTGTTCCCATCTGATGACCCCTGGGCAGTGACACAGGCAGGACAAAACCAGTCTGGTTGGCTTTGCCACTGATTGCCAGGACAAGTGTGGAGCTGTTACCTGCCAGGCCCCTGGATCCAACTGTGCACGTTGATCTCTCCCATCTTCTAGGGCAGAAGACCACCCTGCACCCATGGATCACGGAAAAGCTCTTCTAAGGATGGCCTGTCCAAGGGCTGCATGGACAAACACCTCTTAATGAGATCCTGGCACTCTGGGGAAACAAACCAGAAATCACCAGTCAGTTGGAGAAGTTGCCCCCCTGTTCCCATGCCCAGGCCATGCTGGGTGTGCCCAGAGCTGGGCCTAAACTTCCCCATGGATTCTGTGTTTGGAGGAGAGCAGGAGAGCAGGACATGTGCCACCTCCTCAGCAGCTGCCAGAGCAGGATGCTCATGAGCTGCTGCTGTCTCCCAGCACTGGTATTGCCCCCATGGCCAGAGATGAGGACCCACCTTGAGAGAGCCGTCGTGGGAACAAGATCCGCCCCCAGATGATCTCCTGGCCCCTCCTGAACGGGTGCTTCCCCATGACCAGGTGGTACAGCAGGAGGCCCAGGGACCAGATCGTCGCTGCCTCGCCGTGGTAGCGTTGGTGGTGGATCCACTCTGGTGGGCTGTAGGACAGGGTTCCTGTGGAACACAGACAGAGTTCATCAGGGGGACGCTGCTGCTCATAGAGCCTGGCCCCAGCACCCCATGGCATGTGGGGGCTGCCCCAGTGGCACACAGGGTGACTGCTGCCCTCTCACCAGCACCTGGGACTTGTGGACAGACTTGGGGCTGGAAAAGAAGCCACTGGTGTTGGAAGAGGGCAGCAGAAATCCTGGGAAGGCCCAACCATGACACACAAAAGCAAAACTCATCCAGTGGTGGAGAAAGCCCGCTCTACTCCCTGCCTGCACGCCCCCCCAAAAATGTTAACCAGTCAAGGCAAACAATGGGAGCAGAGCAGTCCAAGCCCTTCTCGCCTGCACACCAAACCATCCAGGGCACGGGGTCAGACGCCCCTCTCTGCTACCCCCACTGGGGTTTTTGTCAGGCTGGCTGCCTCAGCTCCAGCCTTAGCCCAGGCCACAGTGGGTGCTGAAGGCTGTCGGCAGGGCTGGAGCTGGCCCCCCTCACACCCCCACCCAAATCAGCTTGGCTCCAGCATTAATCCCATCCTGGCTGCAATAGGGGGGAGCCCTGGGGCTGCACCCCGGCTGGGCCATGAGATGCCCAGGAGCATCCCCAGGCAGAGCTCACCTGCAAACTGGGTGTAGGCTGTGTCTTGGAGGAAGGCGCCACAGCCAAAGTCAATCAGTTTCAGCTGCCCGGTGGCCAGGTCGAGCAGGATGTTCTCAGGCTTGATGTCCCTGTGCAGGACCCCGCAGCTGGTGCAGTGCCGCACGGCCTCCAGCACCTGGCGGAACAGCCCCCGCGCCTCCTCCTCCGGCAGGAACCTCCGCTCCGCCAGGAAACCCGACAGCTCCTGGCACCGCTCCGGACGCTCCAGCACCAGCACGATGCTGTCAGGGAGCTCAAGCCACTCCAGGAGCTGAATGACACCAGTGCAGCCAGAGGACACCTTGTCCAGCAGCACGACCTCCAGGGGTGCGCTGGTGCCGTCGGGCTGCGGGAGGAGCGCGATGCCGTCAGTGGGGCTGAGGCCGTGCCAGGGCTGGGGAACCCCTCAGCCAGCCCGGGATGCTCTGCATGCCCCGCTCAGCCCATGCCCGCTCTCCCTGCAGGGCTCCCGGCGGCTCCCACCCTGCCGGGCCCCGGCTCCTCGCCACCCGGCACGGCCCGGCTTCTGCCGCTGGCCCCGCTCACTCACCAGCTCGCCCCAGTGCCGGACGCGGTTCCGTGGCACCCTTTTGATGGCCACCTGCGAGCAAGGGAGAGCAGTGGGTTGAGCGCACCACCCGCCCCGCCGAGCCCCATCCTCCTCCTCCTCCGCCCCCTCCACCTCCTCCTCCTCCTCCTGCTAATCCTCCTCCTCCTCCGCCCCCTTCTCCTGCGCCTGCCGCCGGCCCCGCCGCTCACCGGGGCGCCGTCCGAGAGCCGCGTGGCCGCGAAGACGCTGCCGAAGCCGCCGCTGCCCAGCAGCGAACCCAGCCGGTACCGCTCCTGCAGGGCCTCCTCCTGCGCCTTCCCTGCGGGCGGGACGGGGCTGTCAGCGCTCGGCCCGGGGCCAGGAGCGGCCCCCGAGCGCTCCCCGAGCGCCCCGGGCCGGCCCTCCCCAGGCGTTCTGTCCCTGGAACGGGACAGCGGCGGAGCTCGGGCCGGGGAAGCCGCAGCGGGGGCGGCGGGAGCGGCCGCGCCGCGTGTGTCCTCCGCGGGGCCCGGGAGGAGCCGGGGCCGGGGCCGGGACTGGAGCCCACGTCGGGGCCGGGGCCGGGCTCGGGCCAGGCGGAGCCAGAGGGCGGCGGTGCCGCCCGAGCTCCAGGCACTGATGCCCGCCCAGCAGCGCCACCGCCAGCACGACCAGAGCTGGGCGGAGACGAGACCCCGGCGGGACGGCCGGGGACGGGGACGGGGACGGGGCCGGGGCCGGGAACCGGGACGGGGCCGGGGACGAGGCCGGGGCCGCGGACGGGGACGGGGCCGGGAACCGGGGCGGGGACGGGGCCGGGAACCGGGACGGGGACGGGGCCGGGGCCGGGAACCGGGACGGGGACGGGGACGGGGCCGGGGCCGGGGCCGGGGACGGGGACGGGAACCGGGGCGGGGACGGGGCCGCCCCGCCCGGGGCCGGGGGCGGGCTGGGGACATGGCCCGGCAAGGGGAGAGGGGGACTGGGAGAGGAGGGGACCCCGGGAAAGGGAGAGCGGGAGAGGGTGCGGGACAGCGGGCGAGGGAGTCCTCAAAGTGACTGGTTTTGCTGCTTTCGCTGCTGCTTTCGCTGCTGCTGCTGCTGCTGCGACTGCCGCCGCCGCTGCTGCCGCTGCAACTGAAGCTCTGGGGCCGTTTGTCCCCGTGTCCGTTTTTCCGTTGCCCGCTCCCCCCCGCGCCCAGCCCCCCGCTCCCCGGGGGCAGCCCCTGAGCCTGTCCAAACACGGGAACTTTGCCCTGGTCAGCCCAGACCCAGAGTCTGGACTCCTACACAGGGGAACAGGAATCCCCTCGGTTGCTGCCATGCATTGTCCCCGCTGAGGATCAAACCCTATCGGGGCACATTCCCTGAATGCAGAATTTGTACCTGACCCAGGCACTGCATTTACATCTCCAGCAGTGATTAAAAAAAAAATAAAAAACAACACAAAAAAAACCCCAAAAAAACAAACGGGGAAGGCAAACTGTGTGTAGCTCATGGTATTTTAGAGTGTCTAAAATTCGCCAAGTCATGGATCTTAGAGATGAGATCTATTTGGATTAAGGGGATGGAGCAGTAGTGCAAGATGGAAAAGAGGAGCATAAAAATAAACAGAGAAAAACATCTTCAGTTGTTTCTTTCCATTTTCATTTCATTTCTTAAAAGGTGTTTCAGTTTTCCCAGAATCTTCTCCACACTCCTGTTTGCTATTTCCAGGAACCTTTCCTGGAGAACGAGGTGTAGCTTCTGTCACAAGATGTGGCACCAACTGCAGCTTCTCTAGGCTTTCCACACCTTGTGTGCAGCTCAACTCTTGCAGCACAGCAGGACAAATGTTTGAAGAACTTGACAGCTTGTTCTTTCTTTTCCTTGTGGGCTGGGCAGTTGTGCCATTGGTAAGGTTTTCATTGTTACTGTTCTGCCCTAAGAAACCATGACAGGCTACCAGGAATTGTCAGGAAATGCAAGCCTGACTGAATGCAGAGAAAGAATCTGCAGAGCCTGCATCCAGAAATGGAGAGCTGTGTGATAATCATTGCAACATCCCCATGGGCATCTTGAAAGTGATCTAGAAGATGAAAATGCTCTGACAGAGGGCGTTTGTTTCTGAGTTCAGTGTAGAGGATTCCACATCTAGTGCATTGGTTCATAAATCAAGAGTTCAATCAGTTCATGGAAAGCACCAGAACAAGCTGGACCTCTCAGCCTTAAACACTTCAGTTGTTCAGGGACCCAAAAATGTTCCATAGAAAGAGCATTAGAAGGAGAGGAAAGAGACAGAGAGACAGAAGCTCCACAGAAAGATACACATGTGGCTCCCAGCTTCTGGGGTTCCAGTGTGGGTGAGACACAAGCCCCAGGAGAAGGCAGAGTCCATAGCAGGGGCTGACCTTGTGCTCCTTGGTTTTAAGCCCCTGGGCCTTCGTGGGCCTCCCCCCAGCTGGGACTTGTGATTGCTCGGGCGTTCAGAGCCGGGTTAGCGCTGTCCCAGCTGTGGGACTGATTGACAGCTCAACCCAAGGTGTCTCGGGACACTGATCTCATCCAGCCTCTGACAGTGACCATGGTGACACTGGGGAACCTCATGGAACCGTGGGTCAGTGTGACAATGCAGGTCCAAGGACACCATGGTGATATCCAGGTTTGCTCAGCACCAGAGACACCTTTGCCTTGTTTGTCCCCAGCTGTCATCACTGCCTCCAGTGTTCTGCTCTAACTGGAACCCGGGGACACTTTCACATGAGTTGTGTCCCTCAGTGGGACCCATTAAAAGTTAAAGAAAGTCTGGACTTTGAATCTGACTTTGAGTTCTTGAGAAGTTCTTTGAGCACACTCTGAGGTCTGGGTCCGATGCAAAGAGCACCAAAGCCCCAGAGGGTCATTAACGTCCTGGTGCTGTGTCTGTGCTGCTGAGCTGGGCCAGGCTCCTGGCCCAGAGGCAGCTCCTGGCAAGGGCAGCGCTGCAGAGAGACAGCTGTGGCCAGGAGCAGCTCCTGTGCACAGCCCAGCAGGGCTGGGGCACTGCCAGGGCATCGCAGGGACACGAGCAGGGCGCAGACAGAGCTCACAGGGGCTCAGCACTGGCAGGGGCTGTGGGGTGTCCCAGAGGGGGCTGTGTCACAGTAGCGCCTCTGTGGCTGTGTCACGGAGGCACAGAGCAGCTGTGATGTCAGAGAGGGGCTGTGTGACAGCACAGCGTGGGTTGTGTGAGGTCACAGACTGGGCTATGACATCACAGAGCGTGTTGTGTGAGGTCATCAAGCAGCTATGGCATGATAGAGGGGACAGTGTGACATCAGAGAGCAGGCTGTGACATCATGGCATGGCTGTATGACATCAAAGAGCGGGCAGTGAGGTCAAAGTGTGTGCTGTGACATTACAGAGTGGCAGTATGACATCACAGGGAGGGTTTTGTGACATCACTGAGGGGCTTGTGACATCACACAGCAGGGTGTGACATCATAGTGTGAGGCCATAGGGCAGACTCTGCCGTCATGTAGAGAGTGGCTCTGGGACATCAGAGTGTGGGTTGTGACATCACCGAGTTGGCTGTGTGACATCATAGAGCAGGCTATGACATCATGGAACAGACTGTGATGTCACAGGATGACTTTGTGATGTCATAGTACAGGGTGAATTTCTGACATCACAGAATCTTCTGTAACAGCACAGCTTTGTGACATCACAGAGTGACATCGCAGAGTTGGGCCTATGACATCACAAGGGAGCTATGTGGCATCCAAGGGTGGGTTGTGACAGCACAGGGGCTGTGTGACATCACAGGGGCTGTGTGAGGTCACTGGGGAGGTGACTCTGCCCCAGCCCCCCCTCCCAGTTCCCCCAGAGAAGTCCAACGCTGCTCGTGCACAGCGGGGTCCCCTGCCCCCCCGGGTCCCCCCGCCCCCGGCGCCGCAGCCTCCCCCAGAGGATGTTCCACGAGATCGAGCCCAGAGCCTGACACAGGGCCACGGGGGGTGGGACAGGGGACAGGGACCCCCCGGCAGCGTCCCCGTGTCCCCCAGGGCCAGAGCCTGGCCCAGGGCTCCTTCACCTTGTTGCCAATGAGGGTGCTTGAGAGCGCTGAAAAAATCCCCAGCAAGGGAGCAGCAAAAACCAGATTTAATATTGAGCAACAGCACCACAAAGTTCCTTGGCAAGAGTCACTCTGCTCCTGACTGGACACTTCAGGCACAAAAAAGGAAACAAAGCAACAACAAAACCAAACAGAATCCAGGCAATTAAATCAGAAATAAACCGAGAACTGGGGCTTTCATTCCTATGGAAAAGAACTGTCCTTCTTCCTGCAGGTGCCCATGGCCACAGCTGGGATTTCACCCCCCACACTGCCTGTTGTGACAGACTGGAGGAGATTGTGGGCTGGAAACATTTTGTGTGTGGGGGAGGAAGGGGCAGGTCCAGCCTTGCCCTGCCCTGGAACCCCATGCCACACAGCCCCTGTGATGTCATACAACCGCCTGTGATGTCACACAGCCCCTCTGATGTCACGCAGCCCCTGTGATGTCGCACAGCTGCCCTGTAATGTCACACAGCCCACTCGGAGATGTAACAGGCCACCTGTGATTTCATACAGGTGCCCTGTGATGTCACAGCCTGCTCTTTGAGGTCCCAGTGTGCTCTGTGATGTCACAACATCTGCCCTGTGATGTCACAGCCCAGGCTGTGATGTCACAGCCACCCTGTGATGTCACAGCCAGCTCTATGATGTCACAGCTACCTTTGTGATGTTATGCAGCCTCGCTGTGATGTCACAGCCTGCTCTGTGACTTCACAGTCAGCTCTGTGATGTCACAACCCACTCTCTATGGTCTCAGCCTTCTCTGTGGCATCACACCGCTGCTCTGTGATGTCACAGAGCCCTTTTCTATGATGGCAGAGTCTTCTCTGTGGCCTCACAGCCCATTCTGTGATGTCACACAGCCAGCCTGTAATGTCACAGCCAACTTTGTGACATCACAACCTCCTCTGTGATGTCACAGCCTGCTCTGTGATGTCACAGCCTGCTCTGTGATGGCAGAACTCACTTAACATGTCACACAGCACCTCTGTGGTCACACAGACCCACTGTGTGATGTCACAACACCTTCAGTGATGGAACACAGCCACTCTATAATGTCACAGCACACTCTTTGACCTCACAGCTTGCTCTGCTCTGTGATGTCATACAGGCATGCTCTGATGTCACAGCCTGCTCTGTGATGTCGCATAATAAACCAGAGATGTCACAGCCAACTATATGATGCCACAACCTGGTCTGTGATGTCACACAATGACAGAATCACAGAATTGCTGGGTTGGAAGAGACCTTTAAGGTCATCAAGTCCAACCCATGCCCTAACACCACCTCAGCTAAACCATGGCACCGAGTGCCACATCCAGTCTTTTTTTAAACACATCCCATGATGGTGACTCCACCACCTCCCTGGACAGACAAGTCCAGTAATTTATCACCCTTTCCATAAAAAAAACTTTTTTCCTAATCTCTGACCTAAATTTCCCTTGGTGCAGCTTAAGACTGTGTCCTCTTGTTCAGTCAGTTGCTGTGAGGAGAAAGAGACCGACCCCCACCCGACTGCAACCACCTTTCAGAGAGTGTAGAGAGTGATAAGGTCACCTCTGAGTCTTCTCCAAGCTAAACAACCCCAGCTCCCTCAGTCATTCCTCACAGGACTTGTGTTCCAGACCCCTCACCAGCCTTGTTGTCCTTCTTTGGACACGCTCCAGCCCCTCCATGTCCTTCCCAAATTGGGGAGCCCAGAACTGGACACGGCACTCGAGGTAGGGTGCCAGTACAGGGGAGGAATGCCAAGCACAGCAGTGCCAAGCACAGGGGAAGAATGACCTCTCTGCTCCTGCTGGCCACACCATTCCTGATCCAGGCCAGGAGCCATTGGCCTTCTTGGCCACCAGGGCACACTGCTGGCTCGTGTTCAGCCTGCTGTCGACCAGTGGCCCCAGGTCCCTTTCTGCCTGGGCACTGTCCAGCCACGCCGACCCCAGCCTAGAGCAGTGCAGGGGGTTATTGTGGCCAAAATGCAGGACTGGGCACTTGGATTTATTAAACGTCATCCTATTGGATTCTACCCATCCATCCAACTGTTCCAGGTGTCCCTGCAGAGCCCTCCTGCTTTCCAACAGATGGACACGTGCTCCCAGCTTAGTGTCATCTGCAGATTTACCAATGAAAGCCTCAATGCCCTCATCCATGTGGTCAATAAAAATATTGAACAGAGCTGGCCCAGCACAGAGCCCTGAGGGACAGCACTGGTGACTGTCCCCAGCTGGATGCAGCACCGCTCACCACCACTCTCTGGGCCGGCCATCCAGCCAGTTCTGAACCCAGCACAGAGTGCTCCTGGCCCAGCCGTGGGCTGCAGCTTTTCCAGGAGTGTGCTGTGGGGGACAGTGCCAAAGGCCTTGCTGGAGTCCAAACAGACACATCCACAGCCTGTCCTGCATCCACCAGGACGGTCACCTGGTCATGAAAGGAGACCAGGTTGGTCAAACACGACCTAGCCCTCCTAAACCCCTGCTGGCTGGGTCTGACACCCTGGCCATCTGTCACGATCTGCTTGTGCGGGGTGTCGTGATGGTTCTTTTCACCAATCCCAAAAGTGCAAAACGGCAAACAGCAAGAGACTATCAGTTAATCACAACAAATGCACCTTTATTAAGGGCCAAAACAGTAAATGCGATAGTGGGAATCTGAAAGGAGATAAAAGGATAGAGAGAGAGAGAGAGAGAGAAAAGAGGGGGATGGGAATAGCTACCAACACAGGCGAGATCCTCACAGTTATAGTCCACAGAGGAAAGAGGGGGGAACATGCTGGACAGTGAGAGTCTATTGTGATTGCTGTGGGGGAACAGGTGAGTCCACTGAAACCACCAAGGCAGGACAAACACAATGAAGAATAAGTCCGTTGGAATTACTGAAGAAGAACAGGTCGTGTCATTAGTGGTTTCCCCTCTCCCTGTGGGAGGGGTCTCAGTCTCAGTCCTTGGGAGGAGGGTTTTCCATCTCCGTCCGTCTGTCACAGTGGTCACGGGGCAGATGAGAGGTCTTCCGTGAGAGATGATTAGGGTCACCCTAAAAGTTCATTCAGATTCAGGAGGAGAGTGGGCAAATATGCAGTAGGCCGTTCCTTGGTGGGTTCATGCCAAGTCCTTGCCAATTCCTTGCCAACTCCTTGCCAGGCCTTGTTCGGAACAGCTAACGTAACGGTACAGCAACTGCACCTGCACTGCCGCTCTCTCCAAGCCGGTACTGTAATGGGGGAAGGGGTTTCTGCTTGTGGCAACCGGTAGGCAAATGTGGGGGCTTCAGACGGCCTCTTACACCTTCCCCGAGCTGTCTGCAGAGCAATCCACATCAGCCCAGGCCGGGCTGGTCAGTGGCCGGTCAGTTCCATTGACTGGACGCGGCTCTGGACACTTCCCTTGGAGCGACTCCAGGGAGGGAACGCTGGGGCTGTCACCACTGGGGTGCCACAGACAAGGGAACGCTGGGGCTGTCACCGCTGGGGTGTCACAGGCAGGGGAACGCTGGGACTGTCACCGCTGGGGTGTCACAGACAGGGGAACGCTGGGGCTGTCACCGCTGGGGTGTCACAGGCAGGGGACGCTGGGGCTGTCACCGCTGGGGTGTCACAGACAGGGGAGCGCTGGGGCTGTCACCGCTGGGGTGTCACAGACAGGGGAAAGCTGGGGCTGTCACCGCTGGGGTGTCACAGGCAGGGGACGCTGGGGCTGTCACCGCTGGGGTGTCACAGACAGGGGAGCGCTGGGGCTGTCACTTCTGGGTGTCACAGACAGGGGAACACTGGGGCTGCCACGCTCCTGCCCTGTCCCCAGCAGCTCTGCCAGCGCCTCGAAGGGACACAAAGGCTGATCCAAAGGGTGAGAATTGCAGAAGGGGCTGAGCTGGGAGGGACCCATTGGGATCATCAAGTCCAGCCCCCAGCCCTGCACAGACGCCCCAACAATCGCAGCCCGTGAAGCCCCGGGAGCGGGGTCCAACGGCTCCTGGAACTCCAACAGCCTCTGGGCTATGCCCATTCCTTGTGGAGCCTGGGCAGTGCCTGAGCCCCCTCTGGGGGAAGAAGCTTTTGCTGATCTCCAGCCCAGCCCTGCCCTGGCCCAGCTCCAGCCGTTCCCTTGGGTCTTGTCCCTGCTCACCTGGGCAGAGATCAGAGCTTGCCCACAGAAGCTGTGGCTGCCCCTGGATCCCTGGCAGTGTCCAAGGCCAGGTTGGACAGGGCTTGGAGCAGCCTGGGATAGTGGAAGGGGGCATGGAACGAGATGAACTTGAAGGTCTTTTCCAAGCCAAGCCCTTCTGTGATTCTGTGATTTTGGGGGAGATGCTGAAGCTCTGTCTCGGCTTTATCTCACCCAGAGTCTGGACCCAGCAGCAGCCATGGGTGGGATCATCTCCTCCTCCCTCTCCCTGTGGCTGGAACTCACCCAATGGCAGCAACTGAATAATGTCCCTCACGGGGCAGTGAGTGCCAGAAAGGAGCATTGCTCCTCGGGGAAACACAATGTCCTTGGACTTCAGCAGAGCGTTGAAATGGGCCCCCTCGAGCATCTCAGCCCCACTGAAATCTCCTCTTAGTGGACTCAGCCCCAGAGATCTCCCAGTGCAGCTGCAGAGGAGTCGCTGTCAGGAGGAGGGACAATTATCAAAAGCTGATGTAGATCAAAACAAGCTCTGGCACCATTCCACATTTTTGTTTGCCACTGGGAAATAAATACAGATGTCCCCATGCCACAATCTCAGTCCCCCCAGGGTTCCTGGGTTTGGTTTTATCCCCTGGTATGGAGACACGGGAGCTCTCCCAGCTGGACAGGGTGTCAGGAATCCCTTCCTGAGCTTGACACCCTTGGAGAGGGTGGACAAGGAGGTTCCTTGCTGAGGGAGACTGTGCGGGTTTTGGAAACAGGCCAGACCTAGAGAAGGCTCCTTCTACAGCTCCTCAGCACCTGGTAATCCCATGTCTTTATTTGTGTGACTGTCTTGTCAGGGCAGGGAGAGGAAGAGAGGAGCCTCCTTGGGGCAGGGAGAGGAGGCAGAGACACCAAAAGCAGGAGTCCCAAAGGGATCTGGGCAGCTCATGATCCAATGGCTGCAGTAGGTGTGCCATTCCTAAATCCAGTTTGGGAGAGTCACGGCCGTGTTACTGTGTAAGCTCTGAGGTATCTGCTGGTGGGAGATGCTCAGGTTCATCCTGTTTGCATCCCCAGTTCCTGCTGAGCCGGTTTTAAACAGCGCCAGGGGATGCTCCTGGCACTGACCCTGGCATGGCTCAGGGTGCTCCCAGGTGCCTCAGGCTGCTGTGACACCGCTGCACACAGGAGGCAAGAGTGGCAGGGGCTGTGCTGAAAGTCAGCTCCATGTGCTGCTGCTGCGGCTGGGTGTCATTTGTCCAGCCCTGCCCCAGAGTCAGGGATCAGATCCAGGCCCTGCTGCTGCTCCCTCGGGATCAGCCCCACTTTGGGTGCTGCTGTCAGGACCAGCAGAAGCGGTGGCTGGAGCAGCGGGTGCTGACAGTGCCCCAAGCCCCGGGGCCGGAGGAGTCCCTGGGCTGGGGCTGGGAGGGAGCTGCTCCAGCCCGGAGTGCACTGCTGAGTGCTGTGCTCTGGGGCTGGGGCTCCCCGCACAGGGGACTGGACTGGTGTGCCACAGGAGACAGAGAAGCTGCAGCTTCAGCCTTACTGAGGTGGGTGCGTGGGCTGGGAAGAGTGGGGAGGCTCAAGGGGATTCACAGAGCTCATCCTGCTGCAAGGACGAGGAAAAGGGAGTGGGAACTCAGCAGTGAGGACAGCTGAGGGCTGGAAAGCAGCTCTGAATGACACTAAAATCCCACTGGACCTCTGAGACATTGCTGCTCCTCATCCAGTGACAGGATGAGTCCCCAAGCCTGGGGCTCGGCCTTCCTCATGGTGAGGGGCACCAAGGAAGGCAACAGTGTGATGGAGACTGCCATGGGCTGGGAACTCACTGGGGGACAAGAGGGAGCAGTTGGGAAGTAAAAGGCAGGTGGGGGAGAGAACAGTTCAGAGAAGGGCTGAGCTACAGCTTGAGCAAGTTGCAAAATATCATTTGGGGTCATCCCAGATTGATTTCATTTCAGAAGCTTTTGAACAAGTTTAGTTTTTGGGTGGTGTCATGTTTGCCCTTGGAGGTGTACACTCTGCAAACTTGAGCTGTGATGCTGAAATGCTCAAGCAGGTCTGTGCTGCAGGTCACCCCATTTCTTCTTTGGCTGATTGCAGCCCGGTGCTGAGCTCCAGCAGAGCCCTGGCAGAGCCCAGAGCAGCCTCAGCACCCGCAGAGCCTGGCTGCAAGGAGAGAAACCAGAAAGCGCCCGTCAGCTGAAGGCTCCTGTCCCCTTGTCCCAGCCGCCCGCAGTGCCCAGGCCATGCTGGCCGTGCCCAGAGCTGTGCCCAGAGCTGCCCATCCCTGCTGCCTTTGGGTGCAGAGCAGGAGGGCAGGACATGTGCCCAGCCTGCAGCCGGTCACGGCACATCCAGCCCTCAGCAGCTGCCCAGAGCAGGATGCTCCTGTGCTCGCTGCCATCTCCCCAAAGCTCTGATCCCACCATGCCAAGCAGACAGGACCCACCTCACGCCATCCCTCGCTGGAAGAAAAGCTGGTCCCAAACGATGTCCTCAGCCTTCTCCCAGGGCACGGCCCATCCACGCCACAGCTGCTCCCAAGCACTTCCCCATCCAGACTGGACCCCACCTGGAACGCTTCCTCTAGAAAAACACACAACAAATTATTGAAAATAGATTACAGACAAAAAGGGGAACAAGAAAAAAGGTCAAAAATCTTATCTCTGTCAGGGGCTAAGGAAGGCCCAACCCCTGCAGGCCAGGGAAAAACCCACCCACAGGTGAGGGAAGCCCAGGTTTTCTCCCTTCCCCGCTTCACTGCCCTCCAAAATAACGGTGATCCCAAAGCAAACAGGGGCAGTGGAGCAGCCCAAGCCCTTCCTTGCCTGCAAAGCAAAGCAGCCCCTGCACAGGTTCTGGAGTCCCACCTCTGCTCCCACCATGGGGGTTTCTTTGTGTCGGGCTGGCTGCCCCAGCCCCAGCCCCAGCCCGGGGCACGGTGGGTGCTGGGGCTGTTGGCAGGGCCAGGAGCCCACTCCCATTTCATCAGCACCCCAGCCCATCCCCCTAGCCCTGCCAAAAGCAGCCTGGCAGCCGACTGAAGGATCAGCTGCATCCGCCCCAGCAATGGGGGAACCTTTGGTTCCCGGCCAGGCTGTGCAATGCCCAAATCTGGGAGCATCCCCCTGCGTGTGGACTCACCTGCAAATTCCCTGTGGAGCCTGGCTTTGGAGAAGGTGTCAGAATCAAAGTCCATCATCCTCAGCTGCCGGTGACCAGGTGGAGGAAGAGGTTGTCATCCTTGATGTCGTCCTCACTGTCCCCAGCAGCAACAGCCCCACCTGGTACAGCTTCTCCAGGGGCTTCTTCTCCTTCCCTGGGGTGAGCCCAGGCTGTCTGGGTTCTGCCCAGGGCCCCAGCTGTCAGGGAACCAGGACAAGCAAAACCAGTTCGGATGGTGGCCAGCAGTGCTGGGCAGAGCAGCTCAGCTCCAGCACAAGGGCTGCGTGTTCCCATCTGATGACCCCTGGGCAGTGACACAGGCAGGACAAAATGTCTGCGTTCCTTTGCTTCTGATTGCCAAGGCATGTGCGGAGCTGTAACTTACCAGGGCCTTGCATCAAAGTGTGCCTGTGGCTCTCTCCCTTCTTCTAGGGCAGATCAATATCCTGCAGCCAGGGATCACGGAACAGCTCTTCTAATGAGGGCCTGTCCGAGTGCAGCATGGATAAACACCTCCTGATCAGATCTTGGCACTCTGGACAGAGAAACCAGAAACCACCGGTCAGTTGGAGAAGGCTCCTGTTGGCTTTGCCCCACTATTCCCGTGCCCAGGCCATGCTGGATGTGCTCAGAGCTGGGCGTAAACTTCCCCATCAATTCCCTGTTTTGGAGGAGAGCAGGAGAGCAGGACATGTGCCACCTCCTCAGCAGCTGCCAGAGAGGGATGCTCACGAGCTGCTGCTGTCTCCCAGCACTGGTATTGCCCCCGTGGCCAGAGATGAGGATCCACCTTGAGAGAGCCGTCCTGGCAGCGAGAGCTCATGGTCACAGCTGATGTTCCAGCCCCTCCTGAAAGGGTGCTCCCCGCAGACCATCTGGTGCAGCAGGATGCCCAGGGACCAGATGGTAGCTGGCTTGCCGTAGTACCAGCCAAACTGGGTCCATTCCGGGGGGCTGTATGACCGTGTTCCTATGGAATACAGATGGAGTTCATCAGGGGGACGCTGCTGCTCCCTGAGCCTGGCTCCAGCATCCCTGGGTGTGTGGGGGCCGCCCCAGTGGCACACGGGGTGACCGCTGCCCTCTCGCCAGCACCTGGGACTTGTGTACAGGTGTACAGACTCGGGGATGGAAAAGAAGCCACTGGGGTTGGAAGAGAGCAGTGGAAGCCCTGGCAAGGCCCGACCATGAGGAGGAAAATCCCACTCAGTGCTTGGGAAAACCATGCCCTCATCCTCCCTGCCTGCACTGCCCCAAAAACCATTATGAAGCCAAAAGAAACCAGGTGAGTGGAGCAGTCCAAGCCCTTTCTCACCTGCACCCCAAACCGGCTGGGACACAGGTTCTGGCCACCCCTCTCTGCTACCCCACCCAGGGGTGTTTTTGTTGGGCTGGCTGCCCAGCCCTAGCCTCAGTCCTGCCCAGAGTGGTGGGCAAAGGCTGCCAGCAGGGCTGGAAGCTGGCTCCCCACCCAGCCCTGCTCAAAAGCAGCTCAGCTGAAATCTCAGTGCCATGAAGGGCAGCAAAAGGGAGAATCCCCGCTGCCACACCCAGCTTGGGCTGTGAGGTGTTGGGCCATGAGATGACGGGATTGAGAGCACACCCCTGTGTGGGCTCACCTGCAAAGCGAGTGTAGGCTGTGTCCTGCAGGTAGGTGCCACAGCCAAAGTCAATCAATTTGGCCTGCCCGGTGGCCAGGTCAACCAGGATGTTCTTGGGCTTGATGTCCCTGTGCAGGACCCCGCAGCTGGTGCAGTGCCGCACGGCCTCCAGCACCTGGCGGAACAGATCCCGCGCCAACTCCTCGGACAGGACCACCCGTTCCCGAATGAAATGGTGCAGGTCCTGAGAGTGCTCTGGGCGTTCCAGCACCATCACGATGTCGTTGGGGAGCTCAAGCCATTCCAGCAGCTGGACGACACCGGGAAAGCCAGTGGAGACCTTGTCCAGCAGCACGACCTCCAGGGGTGCGCTGGTGCCGTCGGGCTGCGGGAGGAGCGCGATGCCATCAGTGGGGCTGATGCCGTGCCGGGGGTCGGGAACCCCTCACCCAGCCCGGGATGCTCTGCGCCCTGCGCTGGCCCTACGCCCGCTCTCCCTCGAGGTGTCCTGGTGGCTTCCACCCTGCCGGGCCTCGGCTCATCCCTGCCCAGCTTCTGCCGCTGGCCCCGCTCACTCACCAGCTCGCCCCAGTGCCGGACGCGGTTCCGTGGCACCCTTTTGATGGCCACCTGCGAGCAAGGGAGAGCAGCGAGTTGAGCTCGCCCGCCTGCCCTGCACAGCCCCATCCCCCTCCTCCTCCTCCACCTCCTCCTCCTCCTCCTCCACCTCCGCCCCCTCCTCCTGCGCCCGCCGCCGGCCCCGCCGCTCACCGGGGCGCCGTCCGAGAGCCGCGTGGCCGCGAAGACGCTGCCGAAGCCGCCGCTGCCCAGCAGCGAACCCAGCCGGTACCGCTCCTGCAGGGCCTCCTCCTGCGCCTTCCCTGCGGGCGGGACGCGGCTGTCAGCGCTCGGCCCGGGGCCAGGAGCGGCCCCCGAGCGCTCCCCGAGCGCCCCGGGCCGGCCCTTCCCAGGCGTTCTGTCCCTGGAACGGGACAGCGGCGGCTCGGGGCCGACGGCCGCGGTGCCGAGCGGCGGAGCTCGGGCCGGGGAAGCCGCAGCGGGGGCGGCGGGAGCGGCCGCGCCGCGTGTGTCCTCCGCGGGGCCCGGGAGGAGCCGGGGCCGGGGCCGGGACTGGAGCCCACGTCGGGGCCGGGGCCGGGCTCGGGCCAGGCGGAGCCAGAGGGCGGCGGTGCCGCCCGAGCTCCAGGCACTGATGCCCGCCCAGCAGCGCCACCGCCAGCACGACCAGAGCCGGGCGGAGGCGAGACCCCGGCGGGACGGCCGGGGACGGGGACGGGGCCGGGAACCGGGACGGGGACAGGGCCGGGGCCGGGGCCGGGGACGGGGACGGGAACCGGGGCGGGGACGGGGACGGGGCCGGGGACGGGGACGGGGACGGGGACGGGAACCGGGGCGGGGACGGGGACGGGGCCGGGGCCGGGAACCGGGACGGGGACGGGGACGGGGCCGGGAACCGGGGCGGGGCCGGGGCCGGGTCCGGGGCCGGGGACGGGGCCGGGAACCGGGGCGGGGACGGGGCCGCCCCGCCCGGGGCCGGGGGCGGGCTGGGGACATGGCCCGGCAAGGGGAGAGGGGGACTGGGAGAGGAGGGGACACCGGGAAAGGGAGAGCGGGAGAGGGTGCGGGACAGCGGGCGAGGGAGTCCTCAAAGTGACTGGTTTTGCTGCTTTCGCTGCTGCTTTCGCTGCTGCTGCTGCTGCTGCTGCGACTGCCGCCGCCGCTGCTGCCGCTGCAACTGAAGCTCCGGGGCCGTTTGTCCCCGTGTCCGTTTTTCCGTTGCCTGCTCGCCCCCGCGCCCAGCCCCCCGCTCCCCGGGGGCAGCCCCTGAGCCTGTCCAAACACGGGAACTTTGCCCTGGTCAGCCCAGACCCAGAGTCTGGACTCCTACACAGGGGAACAGGAATCCCCTCGGTCGCTGCCATGCATTGTCCCCGCTGAGGATCAAACCCTATCGGGGCACATTCCCTGAATGCAGAATTTGTATCTGACCCAGGCACTGCATTTACATCTCCAGCAGTGATTAAAAAAAATAAAAAACAACACAAAAAAACCCCAAAAAAACAAACGGGGAAGGCAAACTGTGTGTAGCTCATGGTATTTTAGAGTGTCTAAAATTCGCCAAGTCATGGATCTTAGAGATGAGATCTATTTGGATTAAGGGGATGGAGCAGTAGTGCAAGATGGAAAAGAGGAGCATAAAAATAAACAGAGAAAAACATCTTCAGTTGTTTCTTTCCATTTTCATTTCATTTCTTAAAAGCTGTTTCAGTTTTCCCAGAATCTTCTCCACACTCCTGTTTGCTCTTTCCAGGAACCTTTCCTGGAGAACGAGGTGCAGCTTCTGTCACAAGATGTGGCACCAGCTGCAGCTTCTCTAGGCTTTCCACACCTTGTGTGCAGCTCAACTCTTGCAGCACAGCAGGACAAATGTTTGAAGAACTTGACAGCTTGTTCTTTCTTTTCCTTGTGGGCTGGGCAGTTGTGCCATTGGTAAGGTTTTCATTGTTACTGTTCTGCCCTAAGAAACCATGACGGGCTACCAGGAATTGTCAGGGAATCCAAGCCTGACTGAATGCAGAGAAAGAATCTGCAGAGCCTGCATCCAGAAATGGAGAGCTGTGTGATAATCATTGCAACATCCCCATGGGCATCTTGGAAGTGATCTAGAAGATGAAAATGCTCTGACAGAGGGCGTTTGTTTCTGAGTTCAGTGTAGAGGATTCCACATCTAGTGCATTGGTTCATAAATCAAGAGTTCAATCAGTTCATGGAAAGCACCAGAACAAGCTGGACCTCTCAGCCTTAAACACTTCAGTTGTTCAGGGACCCAAAAATGTTCCATAGAAAGAGCATTAGAAGGAGAGGAAAGAGACAGAGAGACAGAGAGACAGAAGCTCCACAGAAAGATACACATGTGGCTCCCAGCTTCTGGGGTTCCAGTGTGGGTGAGACACAAGCCCCAGGAGAAGGCAGAGTCCATAGCAGGGGCTGACCTTGTGCTCCTTGGTTTTAAGCCCCTGGGCCTTCGTGGGCCTCCCCCCAGCTGGGACTTGTGATTGCTCGGGCGTTCAGAGCCGGGTTAGCGCTGTCCCAGCTGTGGGACTGATTGACAGCTCAACCCAAGGTGTCTCGGGACACTGATCTCATCCAGCCTCTGACAGTGACCATGGTGACACTGGGGAACCTCATGGAACCGTGGGTCAGTGTGACAATGCAGGTCCAAGGACACCATGGTGATATCCAGGTTTGCTCAGCACCAGAGACACCTTTGCCTTGTTTGTCTCCAGCTGTCATCACTGCCTCCAGTGTTCTGCTCTAACTGGAACCCGGGGACACTTTCACATGAGTTGTGTCCCTCAGTGGGACCCATTAAAAGTTAAAGAAAGTCTGGACTTTGAATCTGACTTTGAGTTCTTGAGAAGTTCTTTGAGCACACTCTGAGGTCTGGGTCCGATGCAAAGAGCACCAAAGCCCCAGAGGGTCATTAACGTCCTGGTGCTGTGTCTGTGCTGCTGAGCTGGGCCAGGCTCCTGGCCCAGAGGCAGCTCCTGGCAAGGGCAGCGCTGCAGAGAGACAGCTGTGGCCAGGAGCAGCTCCTGTGCACAGCCCAGCAGGGCTGGGGCACTGCCAGGGCATCGCAGGGACACGAGCAGGGCGCAGACAGAGCTCACAGGGGCTCAGCACTGGCAGGGGCTGTGGGGTGTCCCAGAGGGGGCTGTGTCACAGTAGCGCCTCTGTGGCTGTGTCACGGAGGCACAGAGCAGCTGTGATGTCAGAGAGGGGCTGTGTGACAGCACAGCGTGGGTTGTGTGAGGTCACAGATTGGGCTATGACATCACAGAGCGTGTTGTGTGAGGTCATCAAGCAGCTATGGCATGATAGAGGGGACAGTGTGACATCAGAGAGCAGGCTGTGACATCATGGCATGGCTGTATGACATCATAGAGCGGGCAGTGAGGTCAAAGTGTGTGCTGTGACATTACAGAGTGGCAGTATGACATCACAGGGAGGGTTTTGTGACATCACTGAGGGGCTTGTGACATCACACAGCAGGGTGTGACATCATAGTGTGAGGCCATAGGGCAGACTCTGCCGTCATGTAGAGAGTGGCTCTGGGACATCAGAGTGTGGGTTGTGACATCACCGAGTTGGCTGTGTGACATCATAGAGCAGGCTATGACATCATGGAACAGACTGTGATGTCACAGGATGACTTTGTGATGTCATAGTACAGGGTGAATTTCTGACATCACAGAATCTTCTGTAACAGCACAGCTTTGTGACATCACAGAGTGACATCGCAGAGTTGGGCCTATGACATCACAAGGGAGCTATGTGGCATCCAAGGGTGGGTTGTGACAGCACAGGGGCTGTGTGACATCACAGGGGCTGTGTGAGGTCACTGGGGAGGTGACTCTGCCCCAGCCCCCCCTCCCAGTTCCCCCAGAGAAGTCCAACGCTGCTCGTGCACAGCGGGGTCCCCTGTCCCCCCGGGTCCCCCCACCCCCGGCGCCGCAGCCTCCCCCAGAGGATGTTCCACAAAATCGACCCCCGAGCCTGACACAGGGCCATGGGGGGCGGGACAGGGGACAGGGACCCCCCGGCAGCGTCCCCGTGTCCCCCAGGGCCAGAGCCTGGCCCAGGGCTCCTTCACCCTGTTACCAACGAGGGCTTGAGTGCGCTGAAAAAATCCCCAGCAAGGGAGCAGCAAAAAACCAGATTTAATATTGAGCAACAGCACCACAAAGTTCCTTGGCAAGAGTCACTCTGCTCCTGACTGGACACTTCAGGCACAAAAAAGGAAACAATGCAACAACAAAACCAAATAAATTCCAGGCAATTAAATCAGAAATAAACCGAGAACTGGGGCTTTCATTCCTATGGAAAAGAACTGTCCTTCTTCCTGCAGGTGCCCATGGCCACAGCTGGGATTTCACCCCCCACACTGCCTGTTGTGACAGACTGGAGGAGATTGTGGGCTGGAAACATTTTGTGTGTGGGGGAGGAAGGGGCAGGTCCAGCCTTGCCCTGCCCTGGAACCCCAGCCCTGCCCTGCCCTGGAACCCCAATCCCCCCAGGGCCTCTATCCCAGCCCAGCAGTGTCTGCCAGTCCCTGGCACAGCACAGGCAATGCTCCACAGCCACCTCTGGAGCCCCCAGCCCAGCTCCTGAGTGACCAAATGACCCCAAGTCCCACCTGGGGGAAGGGCCCAGGAAGACCAAGGGGTATTTAAGGCTGAGCACAAGGCGAGCACACATCTTGACCCTACCTCCTCTTGGAATTTCGATCTGAACAGTGCTGGAACCCAGCAGTTGGTAGCTCTGTGTGTGGTTCTCTAAATCTTTTTCATCATTCTCTATTTCTGTCTCTTCTTCTTTTATTTCTGACCTTTTGAAAATTTTGAGCAACTTAAAACTCAGATGGCTTAGAGTTTGTGAAGTTGACTGGACCAATATACAGCTTTGAGAAGTGTTTTGTGTTCATTGAATGTCTTATTAAAGCTTTTGCCAAAGTTTCAGCTCCTTGGCTCCAACTCCCACCTGCTTTCCTTGGAGAAGGAGCTGCCCCAGACCTAGAGGGATGTTCATTTCTTGTCAGTCAGCAAAGCCAAGGGAAGGCACAGCTCCATCAAATGCAAAACTCATTCCTCTGCTGGATATTAAATCCACTTTGCACAGCAGACAGTCTCAGAGCAATGGAAAACACCTTCTGTGCCCAGCACAGGTCCCAAGGTCCCCCCAAACCCTCCCTGCCCCAATTCTGCCCAGATTTGCTCTTTGCACACACGAGTCACACACTGAAGGCACGAGCTCTTTCCATGCCCAGAGGGAGGAAAAGCGGGAAAGTGGATGAAGAGCTCTCCTGGGCAGAGCCAAGGTCCAAGGGCCCCTGCAGGGAACCACAACTCATCAGGTTTGTGTCCTTTGGGCTCAGGGACTGGTGACACTCAGAAGCACAGAAAGGTTTCTTGCCAACAAACACAAGTTGAACATTTGAACAGTTTAATAACCATCACAGCTCTTCCCTCAGCTCTCTGTGATGTCCCAGCAGCATCTGACATGTCCCCCACCCCCAAGGGATTTCCATACAGGAACAGCTTTAGACAGAGACATAAGAAAAGGCAATACTGTGACAGATATTAATATAAGTAAGGTGTTGATTAATGTGATATTTATTTGAACTTCTTAAAGATTGGGCAACTCCCTGAAGCTCAAAGCACGTAACCAGTCAGTTGAGAGACCCTTGCGTGACCAGAGAGCATCTGGAGGAGGAAATCTGGGAGTAACAGGAAAGACATAGATCCAGCTGGTCTAGTGAAGAGATGTCCTTAGACATGGCCATTTCAACAGAAGAGGTGGAAATACCTGAAGGAAGAGAGAGATGTAGTAAACAATATTGGTGACTCAAGTAAAGGGGAAGATCAGTATTTCTTCTCCTTCTCCCATCAATACACTTCCAGGAAATTCCTGTTCCTGGAGGGAAGACTTTGGTATTTCTTAAAAGTACTCAAGTGACCCAGATAATAAAAATGTCCTTGTATATTATGAAATGTACAAGAATTTAAACCTGTGCCCCTTTCCAGGCAGATATCAGCTGTGTGCCCATGGACAGGCAGTGCCACTTGTGCCCTGAGGTGCCGAACTGGGATTGGATCTCTCAGAGAGGAGCTGAGGGAGAGCAGAGCACCTTGCAAGCTGCAGGTCCCTGCCAGCCCCGCAGGGCTCCTGTGCCATCAACATCTGCTCTGCTCCAGTCTGAAACAGGGCCCAGCATGGTGCCGGGATCATCAGAGAGCTGAGGTGTGTGCTGGAATTCAATGCCCTCCCCATGGCGCAGCAGCCCTGCATTTCCCTGCTCCAGCCTTGGTCTCCAGCACAGCCATGGAGGCTCTTTGGGCTCCTGAGTGTTCCTGCAGCCACCAAGGGCAGCTGAGCTCTGCCTTTGGCACAGTCAGCCCTGGCCAGCGCAGGCCATGCTCAGCAATTCCTTGTCTGTGCCTGGCCTTGCTGCCAGCCCCGGCAGCGGCTGCGTGGCCCCTTTGTGACCCTGTGCTGGCCCGGCCATGGTGCCACAGCCCCTGTGCAGGCCCAGCCCAGGACAGGAGCATTGCGGCTGGGAACGGCCCCTGTGCCATGGTGCCCACAGCAGCCTTGGGGCTCTGTGCCCCATGGCCTCCCTGCTGGGCAGCCTCTGCCAGCTCCTGCAGAGCCCGTGGCACCTGTGGGACTGCACAGACAGCCCTGCCCCGGGCTCTGCCGGCCTCTGGGCCAGCAGAGAGGCCGGCCAGGGCTGGCCATGGCCGGGAACAGGCCCTGAGCCCCGCAGGAGGATGGAGCTGGGCCACAGCCAAACTCAGCCCAGGGCAAAGCTGGGCTCAGCAGCCAGGGCTGCCAAGGGCTGGGGACAGAGGTGGGCGGAGACAAATGTCCTGGGCCCCCTCCCTGCTGTGTCCATGCCCCCAAGGGCACAGAGCAGCCTCCTCTCTCAGACACTTGCCTGTTTTCCATGCCTTGCACAGGCGCTGGCCCTGCCCCACAAGGCCTGGGCTGAGTCCTGCCCTGCACGCTCAGCCAGGCTGGGATGGACACTGATGGTTCCTGTGCCAGGCTCTCTGAGCCCAGCCCAGCTCCCTGCAAGCTCTGCCAGCTGCCCTGAGCTCTGTGCAGCACCAAGGGCCTCTCCCCAGCACAGCCCAGCCGGCTCTGGCCCCACAGCTCTGCTCAGCCCAGGCTGCTCTGGCCACTGGCCCCACGGCCTCAGCCCCTGGCCAGGGCACAGCAGCAGCTGCAGCTCAGCCAGGACTCAGCCCCAGCCATGGGGGAAGGGGCTTGGCCAAGGCCAAAGGAGGCTCCTTGGGTGCCCTGCTCCCCTCGGGCTGAGGTGCTGAGAGCTCTGCAGCCCCTGCTGCCATCCCATCTGCCCAGGCCAGCACAAGAGCCCGGCCTTGGGGCCCTCCAGAGCTGCTCCTGCTCCAGGCCCAGGGCCCATCCCAAAGCCGGGGCAGCCACAAAGCTGTCTTAGGGTGAAGAGCCTGGCTCTGTGTTCTCCATCCCCTTCTTGCTGGCGCTGCCAGGCTAGGATGAGGAGCCCCTCAGCCTTCCCTGCTCTGGGCTGGACAAGCCCAGCTCCCTCAGCCTCTGCTCACAGCCCAAGGGCTCTAGCCCCACCTTGGAGGCCCTTCCCTAATCCTGCTCCAGCTGCCAGACATCTTTCCTGCCCTGGGGAACCCAGCCCAGGCCACAGGGACCTGGATAATCCACGTCCTTGATGTCCTGGTCACACAGCCCTGGCCCCTTTTCCCCATGTCAGGCTCTGGGGGGGATCCTGTGGAATGTCCTTTGGTGGGGGCTGTGGCTCCAGGTGGACCGGGGGGATACCAGGGGATAAGGGACCCTGCTGGGCATGAACAGCATTGGACTTGTTGGGAGAAACTGTGAGGGGGAGCTGGGGCGGAGTGACCACCCCAGTGACATCACAGAGCCCTCCTGGGATGTCACACAGCCCCTCTGTGATGTCACAGCCTGCTCTGGGATATCAGACCTCTGCCCTATGATGTCACAGCAGGCTCTGGGATGTCACAGAGGCAGTCTATGGTGCTGTAGCTGCTCGATGACCTCACATAACTCTGTGACCTCATGTTACCAGATGATAAATTATCTACACCAGGTGAGTTAACACCAGAGCTTGTTCTCCAAAACCCCAGGCCTATGGAAACCACACAATTCCCATTGTGTCAGAAGGGGAACTGGAAGTTCACCAGCCTCAGTGTCCTGCCAGCTCAGCCAGGCCCACTGGAACACTGGGGTCCACGACCACCAGGGACCACCAGAGAGACCCCCAGAACAGAAGAGAGCATGCAAAAGGGGAGGGGAAATACGTTAATGATTCTGGGGGAATGATTATCAGATGTGTGTTTAGTCCAGGACAATCAATGAATATGTGTGCAAAATACAGAATATGAACAGAAACTTTCCTGTACTCAGCACGCTCGGCTTTGGGAGGAGCTATCCCCCGTGCATCCGGCTGAATAAAGAATGCTGCTTCTTAATGCTGCATTGGGGTTAAGGAGTTTTCTGTTTTACTGAATTTTTGGAAACACTCCACTCCCAAGGAAAGCTCTGTCTCCTGCTGCTCACAAACAGAGAAGCGCTGGTGGCAGATTTGGGGGTCGGAGGCTGCCTGGGGCACAGTGACCATGAAATAATCAAGATTTCAATGTTTTGTGAAAGAAGGAGGGGTAGCAACAAAACTTCCACATTGAAATTAGGAAGGGCAGACTTTGGCCTATTTAGGATGCAGATTTGGGGAGTACCGAATAAGGTACTGATTTTTTTAAGGGAAACAGCCCTTTAAAACAAAGGCGTCCTGGGAGGATGGACACATTTCAAGGAAGTAATCTTACAGGGGAAGGAGCAGCCTGTGCCAGTGTAGCAAAAGATGAGCTGGTGAGGAAAATGACTGCCCTGACTGCCCATGGAGCTTCTGTGGGAACTCAAAGGAAAAATAGAGGGTGCATTAACTTTGGACAGAATGTCAGGCAACTTTGGAAGTGTTAAAGGATGTTATTAGGTCATGGAGAAAGAAAAGTTGAGAGGTGAAACTCAACTACTGCTTAAGTTGGCCACTTCTGTGAAAAAAAATTGAAAAGGTTTCTGTAAATAAATTAATAGCAAAATCTGGGATAAGGAGAACATCTTTATTGGATGCAGTGGAGAATATAGTAAGTAAAGATAAAGAAAAGACTGAGTAACTTAACACCTTGTTTGTATCAATTTTCAATATTAGGATAGGTTGTCCTCAGGACAAGAAATCTCCTGAGCTGGTAGATAGGCACAGGGAGCAGAACAGCCCCCTGTAGTCCAGGAGGGAGCAGTTGGGGACCTGCTGAGACACTCAGATGCTCACAGGTGTATGGGATCAGATGGGATCCATCCTAGGGGGATGAGGGAGCTGGTGGATGAACTCGCCAAGCTGCTCTCCATCATTTACCATCAGTCCTGGCTCAGCAGGGAGGTCCCAGAGTACTGGAGGAGCCAGTGTGAGCCCATCCCCAAGAAAAACTGGAAGGAGGATCTGGGGAACTCCAGGCCTGTCAGCCTGACCTTGGTGCCTGGCAAGGTTATGGAACAGATCACCCTGAGTGCCATCACAGGGCACCCACAGGATGGCCGAGGGGTCAGAGCCAGCCAGCTTGGATTTAAATGTCTGCATTCATGATCTGGATGAGGGGACTGAGTCCACCATCAGGAAATTTGCAGATGACAAGCTGCCTGTGAGTGTTGATCTGCTGGAGGGGAGGAGGGCTCTGCACAGGGACCTGGACAGGCTGGATCCAGGGCCCAAATCCAGCAAGGTGAGGTTTAACAAGTCCAAGTGCCAGGACACGGCACTCGAGGTGCTGCCCAACGAGTGCCGAGCACAGGGGAAGAATCACTGCCCTGGTCCTGCTGGCCACACCGTTCCTGATCCAGGCCAGGAGCCAATGGCCTTCTTGGCCACCTGGGCACGCTGCTGGCTCATGTCCAGCCTGCTGTCCATCAGTCCCTGCAGGTCCCTTTCTGCCTGGCTGCTGTCCAGACACTCTGTCCCCCGCTCTGCACACAGACATTGCTGCTGCAGCTCCAGAGAAGGCAACAAAAGGGCATCTCTGCTGAAAATTCTGCTGGCAGACCCTTTAGTTCCTTTAAATCCACCAAGAGCACAGCCCCTCATTGACACAGTCTGTGGCCACAGGGAAGGTGGAGAGAAACAAAATGAGAAATGGCACAAACAAGGACATTTCTTTGTGGACAACATTAAAATGTAAAACAAAGAAAAAGAACCTCCAAAATGAAACCAACAAGAAGCATCAAAGATAACTTTTATTACAAGTGATTTGCAGAAATTGGCCAGCAGTTTAATGTTCCTGAAAGCATCCAGTCATCAGTCTCCTCACTGCAAACTTGAGCTCCTGGTTCCTCAGGCTGTAGATGAGGGGGTTCAGGGCTGGAGGCACCACCGAGTACAGAACTGACAAGGCCAGATCTAGGGATGGTGAGGAGATGGAGGGGGGCTTCAGGTGAGCAAATGTGGCAGTCGTGAGGAACAGGGAGACCACAGCCAGGTGAGGGAGGCAGGTGGAAAAAGCTTTGTGCCGTCCCTGCTCAGAGGGGATCCTCAGCACGGCCCTGAAGATCTGCACATAGGAGAAAACAATGAACACAAAACAGCCAAAAGCTAAACAGCCACTAACCACAATGAGCCAAAGTTCCCTGAAGTAGGATTTGGAGCAGGAGAGCTTGAGGATCTGGGGGATTTCACAGAAGACCTGGGCAGTGCCATGGCACAGGGGCAGGGAAAATGTATTGGCCGTGTGCAGCAGAGCATTGAGAAAGGCACTGGCCCAGGCAGCTGCTGCCATGTGGGCACAAGCTCTGCTGCCCAGGAGGGTCCCGTAGTGCAGGGGTTTGCAGATGGACACATAGTGGTCATAGCACATGATGGTCAGGAGGGAAAACTCTGTCCCAAGGAAGAAGATAATCAGAAAAAGCTGTGCAGCACATGCCATGTAGGAGATGGTGCTGGTGTCCCAGAGGGAATTGTGCATGGCTTTGGGGACAGTGGTGCAGATGGAGCCCAGGTCGCTGAGGGCCAGGTTGAGCAGGAAGAAGAACATGGGCGAGTGCAGGTGGTGGCCGCAAGCTACGGCGCTGATGATGAGGCCGTTGCCCAGGAGGGCAGCCAGGGAGAGGCCCAGGAAGAGGCAGAAGTGCAGGAGCTGCAGCTGCCGCGTGTCTGCCAGTGCCAGCAGGAGGAAGTGGCTGTTGGAGCTGCTGTTGGACATTGGCTGTGGCTGCACATGGGGTTCTGTAATAAAAGTAATCATGGAATAGTTGGGTTTGGAGAGGACTTTAAATATCCCAGCACAGCTTGGGGGCACTTCCCCCCCCTGCCTGCCCAGGGCTCTGCTGCCTGGAGCTGGCCCTGCCAGCAGCTGCTCCCCTGTGCCCAGGGCTGGGCCCTGCCAGTGCTGCCAGAGCCCAGCCCAGCCCTGGGGGCTCAGCTCTGCCCTGCAGACCCCTCCCAGCTCAGGCACTGCCCAGGGGCAGCTCTGGCTCTGCAGGCTCTGATGGCAATGTCAGAGCAACCCTGAGGAGGCTGGAAAAGCAACACTGATGCTGCCTCTAAGGGGCCCTGTGCTCATTTCTGTCACTGCCTGGTTTATTCAGATCTGAGACAATTTTTTTATATTTCTCATGGTGAACTGAGAAATTAATATCTATGTGCAATTTCCCATACAGGCAACACAGATCAGTACACTAAAAATGCAGGATTTTCCCATTTTGTAGCCCATGACTGGCTGTGCTCCCTGTTTAATATGCTTGGAAATGTTCTGGAGGTAAATGTCATGCTGGGAGCAATCCTGAGCAATACAGAATCCTCACCACACAAGAAGAACACTTTCCAGCCTTTCCAGCTGTCTCCTTCCACCCACATTTTGTCCCCCAGCGCTGGGAGCAGCTCCCCGGGCCGGCTGAGAGCTGTCCCTGGCAGGCAGCAGAGTCCCTGGCCCAGCACAGCGCCCTGAGCTGCAGGACCCTGCTCTGCAGGACAGCCCTGGGCACCCCTGGCTGCTCTGCATAAGAGATGATCAGAGAATGTACTCACAGGGTCTGTGGGCATTGGGATGTTCCAGCTGTAGGAGATCACTCCAGGAGCTGCAGCTGCATTGTCCTGCAGCCAGAGGTTCCTGTGCCAAGGGCTGGCACTGATTCTGCCCCAGGCACTTCTCAGCACCTTCCCAGCCCTGACTGATGGAAGCTCTCTGTGCCTCTGTGCTGTGCCCGGGCTGGCTGCAGGCAGTGCCCCAGCCCTGCTGGGCTGGGAGCAGAGCTGCTCATCCAGAGAAATGTGCTTTTGAAGCTCTCCTTGGTTACCAGGATCACCCTCTGTGCCAGGAGCCCGGCCCAGCTCAGCAGCACAGACACAGCACAAGGACTTTAATGACCCTCTGGGGCTTTGTGCTCAGGCCCTGAACATCAGGCCCTGAGAGGGAGCTGCAGAAACCTCTCCAGAACTCCAAGACAGAATCCAACTCCAAAGTTTCTTTGACTTTTAATGGGTTCCACTGAGGGACACGACTGAGAAAGTGTCCCCAGGCCCCAGGCAGAGCAGAGAACTGGAGGCACTGATGACAGGTGGGGACAAAGAGAAGCCAAGTGTTGGTGCCCTGGGGCACAGCAGCATCTGTGCCACCAAGGGCCGTGCCACCAAGGGCCGTGAGGAGACACCTTGTCCTGAGGCTGGGGCCTCCTGGCACAGCCCCAGCCAGGCTGGGCACTGTCACCCCCTTTTCCTGCCCTCAGCATCCCCCCCTAGCCCACATCCCAGTGGCCTCAAGGATCTGCTGGAAGGAGTCCCTGGGGAGCCTTGCTCAGGAATGGCCCTGGGGGCTCCTTCATGCTCCCAGGGACTGCAGGTTTTTCAAAGCACTTTGGCTTTGGCTTTTGCCTTGGAGTCTCTGAGAGCTTTGTGCAATCATGGCCTCCAATTATCTGCTGTAATTAGTCCCTGGAGAGGCTTTGTCAGGAACAACACTCAGTGGGGCTCATTAATGCTTCAAGGTACTTCAGTTCTTTTAAGGTACTTGGTGTTTCCCTTTTGATCCAGACTCTGTGAGAGGTTTGTGCAATCATGGCCCCAATTATCTGCTTTAACGAGTCCCTTGAGAGCTTTGTACTGACACTCAGTGGGGCTCATTGATGTTTTGAGATACTCAAGGAGTTTAAGGTACTTTGGATTTTCCTTTCCACACTGAGTTTCTGAGACTTTTTTTTTTACCATCCTGGCCTCCAGTTCTCTCCTCCAAGGAGTCCATGAGGAGCCTGTGTTTGGGATGGACCTCAGTGGCACCCATTAATGCTTTGAGACATTTTGGGTTTTTCCTCTGACTTTGACTCCTGGAAAGGTTTGTGCAATCTCCTCTCAGGCCTTGAGGTTCCAGGGCTCAGCTCCAAATGCACCACAGGGCTCATTAGGATCAAGCAACTTCTGACAAACCATGGCTCTGCCTTGATTTCCCTCTGCTCTAATGTAGTTCATTAAGAAGGTTTCCTTATACAGTTATGGAGAAATATTTCAAAGAGCTTCTAAGAAATATGTATTCCTATTTTAAAGAGTGTCTTTTATTACTGTTCTCATTAGAGAAGAGGTGATTGCAGCATTCTGTGATTGATATTGATGTAGGGCCGCTCCTAAAGAGGTCTGGCCAGGTCAGAGAAGTTTAACTTGAGGTCTGACCCAGTGTGGACACCTTGCCCCACATTCCCTAACCCCATGTGAGAAACTATTTTCACTTTCACAAATGTAAATGGTTTATTACGACCTTATCAAAATACAACAGAAGAGTGAATAAAGAATAAATACAGTGCCAGAAGCAAAGCATTCAGTCACCCTGTGCTCATCTACAAAATGGATGCTCTGTCTTTTATACCTCTAGCCCCTCCCAAAGTCTTGTCAATCCACTTCTTCTTCACTGTCCAGTGGTGGAGATCACTTTCTTACAGCTTGATTGGAGGTCAGGCGCTGCCATAGCAACAAGCCGACCCTCCCAAATGCCTTGACTACTGAGGGCATCCCGTGATAACAATGCAAGAGGGAGGGGAAAGATAACTATACACCTACACAACTTCTCTTAACATATACTTAATATTCACCCCTTAATTGTGAGAGTCAACAATAGGATTACCCATCTATAACAAACCCCCTTTTCTTTTTCTATAAGTCATTTTGCTTGAACAATTACATTAAAAAAATTCTCTCTCTCTTGAATGAGTCATACTAGCAGCTGTTGATGTGGGCAAGGACAGTGGGAACAGGAGAAAAATCTCAGGTTTTCCTTAGACACACTTATTTGGAATGGACAAAAGGGCCTTACAGAGGTCCAGTATGGCTCTGACTCCCATCTACCGTGCCTATGTGGTTGCGATCCATAGTCATTGTATCTTAGGGGTCCAGAGGCCAGCTCGGTCTCGCCCTCCAGTCCCTTTTGTATTCAAAGACAGTTGGGGAATTACAGATGTCCAGTATGGCCTTTTGTCCCTACCTTACCATGCCTACGGGGTTGCTACCCACAGCAGGGCTATGGGGTCTTCTTGGTAGTGAACAAAGGGGTCTTGCCCTGCTTCCTTTGTCTTATTTTCTTAAAGAAGCTGTCCCATCACCTTTTACAGACCCTTGTGTACTTCCCATCAACAGATGCTGATAATTCTCACCCATTAACACAGGAAGACAGTCCTCAAACTGGTTGGTGGAAGCTTGACTTTGGGCATCTTGGTGTCTTTCTGGTTGTCTTTCAGTCTCTGCTTAAGAGTCAATCTCGTTTCACCCAGTCTGGATGTTGTAGTTCACTCTTTGGGTTCTTCTACCGGGCCTTTAACTGTTGGCATGAGTCCATCTGTTGGCATGAGTCCATCCCCACTCTGCAGTTCACACGGCTGATTCGGTGATGAACAGTGCCTGAAAGGGACCTTCCCACTGAGGAGTTAGAGGTTGATCTCTCCATGACTTGATCATTACTTGATCCAATCCCCAGAATTAACATTATGGATTCTGAAATCCAGGGTGTTAGTTTGAGGAATTGCTCCTTTATGTTATAGCCCTTGTAAGGTTTCTCCTATAGACATAACATATTTCTTGGCATTGGCTTCCCCTTCCTCATAGATGGCAATGCTCTGGGGTGAGGTCAAAAAGGGTAACCAAATGTCATTTCATAGGGTGACACCCCCAGATCTGACCGGGGTTGGTTTCTAATTTTTAATAAGGACAAAGGGAGACATTTTATCTATGACGTGGGTTTCAGTCATCAGCTCAACTAGAGCTCTTTTAAGAGTTTGATTCATCCTCTCAGTGTGACCAGAACTCTGTGGATGCCATGGAGTATGTAATTCCCATTTACTCCCAGGGTTTGAACAACTTTTTGCAATATTTTAGAGGTGAAATGAGTTCCTTGGTCTGAATCAATCCTGTTCACCATCCCATATTGGGGAATGATTGATTCTAGAAGTGTTTTACTCACAACATTGGCATTGGCTTTAACCGTGGGTACCGCCTCTACCCAGTGAGTCAAGTTGCCTACTATCACTAGTAAAAACTTCCACCGTTGTACATGGGGAAGCTCGGTAAAGTCTACTTGGATGTTTTGACAGGGTCTTAAGGCTAGTTCTTGCCCTCCTCTGGGTGTTTTCCTCATGATTTTCTGACTCACTTGTTGGCATATCACACACCTTTCAGTTACTTGCTTAGCTATCCCAAAAAAATTCCAATGCAGCCCCAGTCCCTTAGAAATTGATCACTTAGCGCTTGTGTACCCCAATGTGTTGTTCCATGTATGCCTTCTAACATTTTCCTGGCAAGGAGTTTATTCAACATTTGTCTCCCATCTGCTAATCTCCACTTCCCTTTGTTATCATTCTTAGCTCCTATTCTAAGGAATTCTTTCTCTTCTGTCTCACTGAATACGGGAACTTCTTCTATTTCTCCCACAGGGGTTAATGCTATCATTAGTTTTTCTGACCCTGATTTGGCTGAATTCTTAGCGTCTAAATCTGCTAAATGGTTCCACTGTTCTTCTTGAGTCACCCCTTTTTTATGTCCTTTAACATATACTACTGCCACTTCTTCTGGTATTTGTAAGGTTTCTATCACTTCTAAAATAAGTTTTTAGTTCCTTTCCCCATTGAATTTAATAGCCCACACTCTTCCCAGATTTTCCCATAGGTATGCACTACTCCAAAAGCATATTTTGAGTCTGTATATATTGTTCCTCTTTTCTGTGCTAATATTTCCAGAGTTTGCTTTAGGGCATACAACTCACATGCTTGGGCTGACCAGTTGGAAGGTAACTTTCCTTTTTCTAGGGCCACTAACTCTTCATCTACTATAATGTATCCTGATACCCATTGTCCCCGGATTACCTGTGGAAATCCATCAATGTACAATCATTTCCCTCCTTGGAATGGTTGATGTGTTAGGTCCTCTCTTACTTTAGTTTGATAATTTATAACCTCTAGGCAATTATATATTAATTCCTCACCTGGATTTCCATCTAAAAACTGGGCAGGGTTCAGTTGGTTACTCACAATTAACTCTAATTATCCATTGTCTATTAGGATGGCTTCATATTTTAGCACTTGGGAATCAGTGAGCCATTTCTCAGCCTTTTAGCTGAGGATACTCCTTACTGAGTGAGTGGTATATATTTTCAATTTTCCCCCAGAGGTTAATTTTTTGCTTTCTTCTACGAGTAGGGCGCTCGCTGCCACCGCCTGACTGCAGGTTGGCCACCCACAGCTGGCAGGGTCTTGCAGTTTTGATAAACAGGCCACTGGTTTCCTGGATCCTCCCCGGTCCTGGGCTAACACTCCATGTGCTGCCCCTTTTTCTATATCCACAAACAGATAGAAGGGTTTGTCTAAGGCAGGAAGACTCAGTGCTGCTGCACTGACTAATTTTTTCTTTAAAGCTTCAAAATTTGCTTGTCGTCTTCTTCCCACCTTATCTCTTCTTCTATTAACTTTTCAAACAAGAACCTGATGGCCTGCATGTATCCTTCAATCCATAGCCTACACTATCCCAACAGGCCTAAAAGCCCTCTGACTTCTCTCTTAGATTTTGGCCGTGGGAGTGAGGCAATCCCTGCAATTCTCTCAGGGTTCAGCCACTGGCTCCCTTGACAAATCACACCTCCTAGGCATTTTACTTCCCTCTCTACAAATTGGAGTTTCCCTTTTGATACTCAAAGTCCTTGGCTCCCCAGAAAACTTAACAATGCTATGGTGGATTCTCGAACTTTGTTTTCTTCCCGTCCTGAGAGAAGCAAATCGTCTCCATACTGGATGATCTTTATCTCAGGTTTGATGGAGAATTGTTTGGTTTGGGGATTTGGAAAACCCTTGTGGTAACCTAGTCCACCGAAGCTGTTGCTTTCTCCCTGAATCGGGGTCCTCCCATTCAGAGGCAAACATATCCCTACTTTCTCCTGCCAGTGGACATGCCCAAAAGGCATCTTTTAGGTCTGTCACACTAAACCACTGGTGTGCTGGGGGGATATTACTCAGTAGTGTATAGGGCTTAGGCACTACTGGGTACTGATTCACTGTTCTTTTGTTAACTTCTCTTAAATCTTGGACAAGCTTGTAAGTCCCATCAGACTTCTTTACTGGTAAAACAGGTGTATTATGGGGGACATACATGGTTCTAAGGCACCCTACTCAAGTAGGTCCTGGGTGGCCAGCTGCAGTCCTTGTCTCCCTTCCAGGGAGAGTGGGTATTGTCATACCTGAACTGGATGGTTCTCATCAACTGTTTTTATTACTACAGGTTTCATGTTCAATTTACCTTGATTTTTTGGTTTTGCCCGCACCATCTCATGAATTTTGTCCTCATTCTCTTCTGTTAATTGGAGAAGTTTAACCACCATTTTTCCTTCCTCTGGCAGTACTCCAATGTCTAACTGCACCTGTAAATCCCACCCTAATAGATTTCACCCTGCTTCTGGAACTAATAGAACATCCCCTGTTGAGGATTTTTTGCAGGACAATGGACACATTCAGCAGATGCACAGTCCAGCCTTCTGGTAACAAAGGAACCAGTTCTAGAAACGGGGTCAGTGAATCCTTGACGACAGGAAAAGAAGAAGTCAGAGGAATCCGCAAAGTTGTCAGCAAAATAAAAAAGAGAACTCAGGGTGGGCCAGACAACCAAAGCAAGACGCATGAAGAATCGGGTGATCCAACCAGCATTTAATTTTAGACGCATAAACAGCTAGGATTAACCAATCATGTATTAGATAGAGACTCTTGCACAGCAGAACTGATTCTAAATACAGGCCTCTGTACAATAAAATTGGCTTCACTTGATCATATTGATCATGGCGAGATGTCCCATTTGTGATTCTCCGCACCACAATTCCTATCTCAGACCCCAGGTCTAATGATGCATGGCGATGCATAGCATCCCTTAGACACTCTAGAAACTCAGATGGAGTCTCGGAAGGCCCCTGCTTAACAGAATACAGGACAGACCATTTTTTGGTGTTTGGGATAGCTCTCTCCACTCCCAGTGCTATCCAATCTTGATAATCTGCTAATTTCTGAAACTCTGCCGATATATTTGGATCCCATTTAGGATCCCTTGGAGAGGGAAAAATTCTCTTACATCCAATCACTGGCTTTTACGGTGATCCTCTGCCAAAGCCCCTGCTGTTCTCAGGATCAGCTGCTTTTCTGTTTCAGTGAAAGTATCCAGTAATACCTGGGTGTCTCTCCAATCTGGGTTGTGTTGTTTGATAACATATTGTAAATGCTTCGCTATAAGTGTCGAGTTGTTGTGGTAATTTTTAGCAATCCTTTCCCACGCCTCTAGATCAGGGGTGGAGAATGGTACTTTAACCATCAGTCTCCCTCCTTCTGGTCCCACTGCCTCTCGCAGAGCGGCCTGTAACACTGCTTGTCTCCTGGTTCTGGACAAAACCGGACTGCCAGGAGGGGAGTGGGTTTGAGTAGATGTCCCTTCCAAGCCTGCATCCTCTTTTTTTGGAAAGTCCACCTCATCCTCATCCTCATCCTCATCCTCATCCTCATCCTCCCGTCTCCTAGGAGGCACTTTCAGCAAATCTATTGCATCTTGTTCTTGAGCTGCAGCACGGTAGACCTTATCTGATTTGGTACATGGCTGTCCTATGCTGCACGCTGAGCAACATTGCTTAATTTGCCCTCTATTTCCTTTGTTTTCCTTCTCAAGGGCTAACACCAGTGGGTCTGAGGGAGCGCTGAGCCCACAGTGCCTCTCCCATTCCAGATGATTTCGTAAGGTGAGAAACATATCAGCATAAGAGACCTCATCCTACTTCCTTCCTGTCTTAAAAACCGCATTAACTGCAACAAGGTATTACAATCTAAAGTTCCTGCCGGTGGCCACTTGGCTCAATCTTCCAGCCTGTATAATGGCCACCACCGCATGCAGTGTTGGATTAAATCTTGTTCTCCAATCCCCCCCTACTGGTGACTTCTTTCCAGTGGGTTAAGATACACCCTAAAGAGCTAGCTCGGGGTAACTTCTTTGCTCTGGTGCGTTCCCATTATCTCCTTCTCCTTCTCACTTCCACCCAAAACTCTCTTCACAAAGCCTCACAGTCCTTTCCCAATTCTCCTCCCACGTGCAACCCCAGGTTACAGGTACCAGATGTGATTTTCCACACACAAGCTTTAAAATCTGAGGTTCAAAATGGGCTCAATTAGGAAACATCCATCCACACTCAGAGCATATGCCCCGCCGCCTGCTGAACAGCAATACCAACACTTCTCACAAACTCCGCACTGCAATAGTGCCCATGGAGGGTGCCAGTCTCTCGAGGTGCCCAAGGCTCCCAAGAATTGCCCACAAAGGCAGGCTATTCCACTTACTCCTTCGTGAATTTCTAAATTCTCCACAGTGGGTTGCTTCCAATCTAGAGAAACGATGTAAATTACCTTTATGTTACCATTAGCTGAGGTCCAATAAAGTCCCTCTAAATAAACCCATTCATCCCCTTTATCTATCCAGTGATTCACTGGATTTACAAACTCCCAGGGGTCAAACCCGAACCACTGAGGCAGTGGAATCCTCTCAGTTCGTCTAGCCACAGTTAAAACATGCACAATCTACACAAACACATTCAAACGTGCCACGTGTCCTCACCCACACTTCTTTGCTTGCTCTGCTTCTCCCCAGCTGCCTCCCCGTGGGACGCTATCTGCCCACACAGCCTCCCAGCCGGCACCCTGGGCCTCACTTGGCCGCCTCACTAGTGGGCAGAGCCTCCCCGCCCCGCACCATGGGTACACTCACTCACTCGCCCCCTCCTTCGTATAACTGAGCCCACAAAGGCACTCACTCACACAATCACAAAAACCCACCTACATTAACCACAATGTCCAGACACCATAAGCGCACAATAGCAGTAAGTAGAATCACAGCATTAAGGTCCAGATTCACTTGACCCACCCCCAGGATCACTAGTGGTCACAGAATTGAACAGTAAATATCCCTTCCTCCTGCCGCTCTATTGGCAAATGGACCCTTCCCCCTCCCTCCGGCCATGCTTGGTTGGCGACTGCTTGCAAGCCCCAAACCTTTACTCACACAGGGACTGAGCTGTGCACCAGATGTCTCTGAGCAGCTTACCAGCAGCCCTTTTGGTCAAGGCCCCTTTTAAGCTTGATACACACTGTTTATCTCTGCACAGAGTGTCCGGAGCACGGTCAGGCAGTGCCGGGATCCCGGGTGTGGTTCTGGTCCCCACAACTGAGCAATGGCAGCCCCAGGCTCAGAGCCAGTCAGAAAGCCAACCAAGTGAGACCAGAGGGAGGGCACCCTTCCAGTTTCTCTTGGGCATGGCCGCAAAACAACCCCTGCTACTTCTTCCTCCACCAGTGTTTGGGCTGTGCTGGTGGCAGAGCCAGCCAGGCTGTGCTCTGCCTTCCAATGCCTGTTGGGAGCGGGCATGAAAAGCTCTGCATGCACAGCGGAGAGTCCTGGAAGGTGCTGGCAACAGCTTCCTGCGGGAACAGGGCTCTGGGCTCTGGCTGGAACAGCCTGGTTTTGGTGCCATGACCGCAGGCAGGAGTTGAGGCAGGTGAAGAGGCAGCAGGCAGCTAGTGTTTGTAGAGGGCCTGGGGCTGCCCCTCTGAACCTCCACCTGGAAACACACTTGGGAGAATATGAGCTACAGCTGGAGTGCCTGTCCTGAAAGGACCTGAAGTCATTAAGCCTTTCCAGCTTTTCTTAAGAGTGTGTTGGTGTTGCCCAAGAAAGCTTCATTTGGGGAAATGCCTTTGGAGGAAAAGGGCTTGCTTCTCAAGGAAAGTGCTTCCCAGGGAGCTCCCAGTGAGGTAGGTGCAAGGGTCCCCCTTTGGCTCTCTGTGGCAGAGTGGCAAGGGAAGGGAGAAGGCTGTGAAGAGCGGGTTTGGCATCTGCCTGGACCTGCAGAGACCAACCCAAGCACCTGCAGCAGGGTGTGTTCCCCCTTTGGACAGAGGCATGAGCAGGAGCATCTCTGTCCAGCCGTGAGCCCCAGAGCTCTCTCTGAGAGCTGTGAATTAAAAGGCCTTTACACACACACTTTTCACCTCTTCCCTGTCTGCTGTGTTTCAACTCTTGGCAATGTGCATTTGCCTCTTGCTTAGTGGAAGCTGCTGTGGCCCAGAGCCAGCACAGAGCTGGGCTGTGTGGGCCAGGCAGCGTGGAGAGTCTTGGCTGATCTTGGTGTGTCCCTGGCCTCAGAAAAGGCTGGGAAGGTTTGCCTCCCAAGGCGTCCTGCTCATTGGCTCTCCCTGTACATCCTGGAGAGAACAAGGTAGGCATTTCTGGCAGCTGGGCATCAGCAGGCCTGAGAGTGGGGGCATGTTGTGGAGCCAGCCCAGCTGAGATACCCTGAGAGGAGCCCAGTGCTCCTTGCTCCCCTCTGCTGACACGTGAGTGTTTGTCTGGTTTTGGGATGGCCCTGGCTGTGTGAGGGGTGCTGCGTGGACACGAGACAGCCGGTCCTGTCCCGCTGGGTCCCAGCAGTGCCTCACAGCAGTCCTGCATCCACGTCAGGATGCTGGCCAAGAGAGGTCCTGGAAGCTGAGGCAGCTGATTTTAAGCTTGTGCAGGTGCCTACAGGCCAAGGCCAATGGTGTTCCCTCAGGATACAGCAGTCCTGAGGGGTCTCCCTCGTTCAAACAAATCGGCAGCCAAATGTATGGTCTACCAAAAGCCCTTTTATTGACCTGGCGGGAGGGCAGGGGTCTGCACCCACTAAAATGTTTCTCTGCCACATATAAATTTAAGTGGGTTGATGTAGGAATGTATCAAACATACCGTCCTTCTTTACACGGCTGTGGTGATTTGATAGGCAGGGGGTTAGAAATACATGGTGTCTGATTCCCAAACTTGAAGCTGATTTCCAGGCGCTGGCCAGGAGCGGTCTCGATGCCCCAAAGCAGCACAAAGTCTTCATCACAGCTTCCCTGCACAGGGCTGATTCCACACTTGCCCTTAGTTCTTCTGGTAGACTATGTCTAAAGCTTTTTGTCAGGTCACTCTTATGTCAAGTTAGGCCACCAGGTTCTTCTTATGCTAACTGGTGCTAAGTACTTAGGTATGTCTGTGCTAATTACTTGTTTACTCATGTGCATTGCTTGTGCTTACTTATGTCAAACAAAGGCCTTGTTCCATCCCCAAAGGTGCCTGAGGCCACCCGCTCCTTGTGGCACCAGTTGCTTTCCTGTGGAATGTTCTCCCTCCCCAAGGGTAAAGAGGGAGCTGGAGAAAGAGCTTGCCCGGCTGCTCTCCATCCTTTCCCAGCACTCCTGGTGAAGTGGAGAAGTCCGAGCTGAGCGCAAAGGTGCAAATGGAACAGCCGTGCACGGGAAGGCTCGGTGGGAAGGATGATCCAGGATCCATAGGCCTGGCAGCCTGAGCGTGCTCCAGGGGAAGGCCTTGGAGCAGATCCTCCTGAGTGCCATCCCACGGCACCTGCAGGGAACCAGGGCGTTTGCTGGAGGGTGGGAAAGCTCTGCGGAGGGATGGGGACAGCTGGGGCTCCTGGCGGGGTGTTGAGGGCTTCTGTGTGGGAGTCTGGGGGGGTTGGTGTTGGGGGGGTGTTGGAGAAGGAGTTGTCTGGAAGGTGAGAGGTCTAGGCTGGAATTTGAGTCAGTTTGAAGGCAGCATCTGTGCTTTGGCACAGTTTTGGTTAGGGAGGGCAGAAAGAATATCTGTGACTTTTCCTCTTCATGGTCCTGATTCTCCTGCAGGGAACAAGAGGGGAGAGCTGTACTTTACTGGCCACTTAGAAATCTGTACCAGGGGGAGGATTAGCCCTTTTGTAATCTACTCATTTCTTTGGGCTACTTTTGTACCACTGAGTGGACTCTCATTTCTTGAGAGCTTTTATTCCTTAAGAGAATTAGGATATTATCATCCCTTCCTAGAAAACCAAAGCATGGCCCTTGTTTTTTGCCCTTTTTTTGTGTAGTGTTATGTTCTGTAAAGTGACCCTCAGTGGATGAAGTTAAGGCAAATGAGTTGCTGCTTTGAGATGGGAAGCAAAATTACAAATCTTCACCTCCTCAGGCCATCCCAATTAATTTGGGAAGTTTGCAACTTTTTGGAACTACTTGAGTCGAGCAATGGGAAGTAAAGCATTCCTGAACTGAGGATTCTTACTTGCCAGATTCTTCTGTGCCTTCGCCGCTGAGGTGGTTTTGTGCTGAAGGCAATAACTTCAATGAGAAGATAATTTCAGCATGGAGTAAGAGCTTCTGACAGAGACCCAAGTGTTGCCAGCAGTTGCTCCAGGTGCTCCTGCCAACAGCCCCTGCAGGCAGGAGTGCAGCCCCCAATGCACGTGGGCTTTGGCTCCCTCTGGCACAGAAGCCCCCCAGGGGCACAGGTCTCTGGGGCAGGAGACAGGCACTGGTGCTGCCAGGGCTCGGGGGTGGCAGGTCTGCTTGGGCAGGGACCCTGCCACACCTGCTGATGTCAGCGCTCCCCGGGCGCAAGGGGTCAGAGCAGCATTCCTGCCCTGGCCCACACGTTCCTCGTCTGTGTCACACGGCCACGCTTAGGATGGCCACCAGCCAGGACGTGTCCCAAGGAGGCCGTGCCAGCTTCTGTGGAAGGCCCCATGCCCTTCCCAGTGCAGCTGCGTCGGCAGCCCTGGGGCCTCCTTCTGCTGCCCTGAGCCCGCAGAGCAGGGCAGCGTTTGCTGATGGTTTGAGCCGTTCCTAAAGATCCTGTCGGGGTGTCTTAGACACTTGGGGTGAGGGATTCCTTCCAACCTGAGCCACTTTGGGTGGGCTGGGGGTGGTCCCAGGGCAGGGGGCAGTGTGTGCAGGGGCCCTTTGTGACATGGTGCAGCATGGTCACCGTGGCATGGAACGGGACAGCGTGTCCAAGGGCCCTTTGTGACACGGGGTGACATAGGAGCTGGTGGTGACAAGGCCACACCACAGTGCTCGGAGCACGCGACGGGACAGGACGGGACAGAGCGGTGCCGTGAGGAGCCCCCGCACAGCACACTTGTTCGTGTCTGACCCAGAGCTTTTCCGAGGTGCTATTCCTGCAGCTGACCTCGAGGCCAGACCACAGGACTTGGTGACCCGTGGCCTTCCCAAGGCTTCTCTTCTGCAGGTGTCCTCGAGGGCAGACCGTGGGACTTGGTGCCCCAGAGGCATCTCCCATCCCTGCCACCAGTGCCCTCGAGGCCAGACCACAATCCTTGACAGGAGTCTCCTGTCCTTGTGGCAAGGAGCCCTCGAGACCAGAGTGCAGGACTTGCTGTCCTGTAGCCTTCCTGAGGCTTCTCTCTTGAAGGTGCCTTCCAGGCACGACTGCAGGCCTTGCTGACTCGGAGATTTCTGAGATATCTCTCCTGTGAGTCGTCACAAATCCAGTCACTGACATGGAGCAGAGATCCCTGAGAGTGCCCAAGCTGGCCTGGGTGGAGGAAGAGGAAGAAGGCCCTGGAGCTGGCCCAGCACAGGAGACTGAAGAGGTGGTGCGGTTCAAGCCTCTGCAGGAGGGTGAGTGGCAGAGCTGGGCTGCTGGGCTGCAGGGCTGGTGGCTGCAGCCAGCTTGGCCACATCCCATCCCATTGCATCCTATTGCATCCCATTGCATCCCATCCCATCCCATCCCATCCCATCCCATCCCATCCCATCCCATCCCATCCCCTGGGGACATGCCCATGGACAGGACGGAATAGGGGCCAGGACAGACACCCCAGAGCCGTGCTCCATCCCTTGGGACATCCCGGGGCTGTTCCTACCTGGGGAGCGCAGGGCTGGGCTGTGTTCTCCGGCCTCGCCCGCAGCCCCTCAGCTCAGGCTGCGCTCGCTCTTTGCCAGATGCAGCCGTGCAGCGCACACAAGAGCAGGAACGCACCCGTGGCCTCTTCCGCAGAACAGCGCAGGTACCTGCAGCCATCCCCACCTGGGCTGGGCCTGCTGTCACTGCTCAGCCGAGCACCGCGCTTGGAGCATTCTGTGGAACATCCCTGGCTTTGAGGGCCATGGCAGTGGGGTGGCAAGGGAAGCACTTCTCTGGGGAAGCTGGGGACATTCCTCCCTCTGGCAGCTTTCCAAGTCTCCCCGTGCCTTCTCCAGGTGCCTGCCATGGTGAGGTACATCCACCAGTGGCTCATGGCCAATCAGTTTGCTGAGCACAGGCTGAACAGGGCCCTGCTGGATCTCACCAAAGAGCAGCCTGCTGACGTAGTAATGACGCTCCTGCGTGTGGCCCCATCCTGTGACAGGTATGGGGCCCACCTGCCCAGAGGGCTCAGGGCTCCCCAGCCCATCAGCCTGTACAGCCTGTCCCAGGTGTCTGACCAACAGAGAGTTCCAGGGCCCTCTGGCTGCTCCCTTTGCCAGCCCTGGCACGTCAGCCCCCGAGCCTTCTGCCATGCTTCCTCGCTGGCCCTCAGGGACCTGTCCCCACAGGGCTGGGCTGTCTGGGTGCTGCTGGCGAGGGGCAGTGGGCAGAGGCAGGGCTGGCAGCCAGCTCAGCTCCCCGCTGCCGCCCAGGCCACGGTGCTGTGTCCCAGACTCCTCTGAGACAGAGCTCTGACCCCACAGAGCTGCTTTGACCATGTGGAAGAGCATCATGTGCTCGCCCAGGACTGCGGAGCCGGCGCAGCTGATGCTCCTCGATGTGCTGGGGAGCTGGCCAGAGCACAGCACGTGCACCTCCGATGGGGACAAAACGGGTGTCTTTGTCCTGGCTGTGAGTTTCTGACACTGGCCTTTGCTGGCCCCAAGGCCACCTGTCCAGCAGCTCTGCATCCTCCTTCCCCCACTGCATCTCCCTGCCTCAGGCGCTGGGCTGAAACCTGGCCTCGGGGCAGCTTCAGGGCCACCAGGCCCGGTGCTCCCCCTGTGTCTCTCCGGGCCTCTCCCTCCCATGCTCGGGCCCTGCCACACGGACACCTCGGCACTGAGCACTGTCTCGGGCTGCTCTGTCCTTTGCAGGCAACTGTGGTGATGTGGAAGATCCTCCAGATGCCCTGTGTCCCACATGTAGTGACCGTGTATTTCCCCCGCCTCTTTGTGCATCTGCTCTTCCAAGTGTTCTTCAGCACGTTGGATGTGCCAGCGGAGGTCGATACCTTCTGGAAGGGATGCCAGCAGCAATACGGCCTTGCCACCAACCCCAACAGGTGCTCCATGCCAGTCCTCCTGTCCCTGCCAGGTGCCCAGGGCAGGAGCCAGTGCTCCCAGCGTGACCTGGGCTTTGCTCTGCATGCAGGTTTGCAGTGCGGACCCTGAAGTCCCTGCTCTGCCAAATGCAGCACGAGGATGTGGTGGTGGCAATAGAACGCAAGTGTGGCTGGGACACGCTGCTGTGTGCTGACACCCACCACTATGCCGTGGGTCTGCTGGCCAGGTGAGACCCCCTTCTCCCCACTGCCTCTGACATTTGTGCTCAGTGCCCAGGGTGCCCCACACAGTCCCCGTGGTCGTGGGCCAGAGGGCCTTGTCACCGAGGAACAGCCAAGCCGACTGGAAAAGGCTGGGAGAGGAGGGGGCCCACAAGGAGCCACCTCCCAAATAGCCCAGGGCCCTTACAGGATGCTGGGGAAAGGCCAGACCTCTGTGAGTCAGTCCTGGGAGAGGTTTGTCCCCCGGCCCAAAGTCTTGGTTTCTTTTTCTCCTGCCAGGGAGATGTCCTGTGTCTCCATCCCCTTGTGCTCAAGGATCGCTCGCGACCTGCTCCGGCTGCTCAGCACACAGGAGCCACGCTGGGAACTGCCCGCCCTGGCGTTCCTTGTGGAGGTGAGCCTGATGGCCAGCGCTGCCTCGCTCAGCTGCCTCCCAGCTCTCTGCCCTCTCGTAGCCGCAGCTGCCTGGGACGGTGCCCGCGCCCTGCGCTGCTGCCTGGGCCCAGCCCTGTGCTGTTCCGGGCTCTTGCCGGCCAGGTCCCCTGTCACTGCCCTGTGCCTTTCAGGTTCTTGAGTGCCTGAACTTGAGTGAACGCGGTGCTAAGAGAATCCTGCAAATCTTGTCAAGGCACCTGCGGAGCGAGTGCAGGGAGAGGCGTCGCCTGGCGCTCAGGGCCCTTCTTGTGCTCATCGATGATCCCTTGATGGTGAGAAGGGGGCAGCGGCTGAGGCTGCGCTTGGGAATGCAGTCGCTTGGGCTTGGCTGGGCTTTGGGCGCTGGGGCAGCTGCTCCCAGCTCTCCTGCCTCCTGGTTCAACTGCCCAAGTGCTTCGGAACAGCCCTTTGGCCCCTAGGCCCTGCGGCAGCAGGATGGCGTTTCACAAACTTGTGTTCTGCACAGAGCGAAAAAATGTGGAGCCTGACTGAAAGTCTTGTGGAGCTCCTGTGGGACGCAGATGGAGAGATAGTCAGCATGACAGTCAGGCTCCTCAGCTTTATCTTCTGGGACAAGGCCATGCTGATACCCAGCCCCATCGCACTGCAGCTGGTTGAGGCGCTCCTGCCACTCTTTGACCACGTAAGGCTCGCTGCCCCCAGCCACGGCCACTGACTGCTGCCTGGACACTTTGTGCCCTGTGGATTTGCAGGCCTGAGCCAAGCTGAGCCCCGTGCAGCCGATGCTGAGGTCTTTTTTTCTTCCTTTCATACAGGACAATAGCCATGTGCAGCTGCTCTCCATACTGCTCTTCCAAACATTGATGTCTCTTCCACTGGAAAAGGAAGAAAAGGCCCTGAAGACACACGTGCGCCAGAGCCTGCTGCCACTCTTCTTCCACTGCCATGATGAGAATCAGCATGTGGCACAGGTGAGGACTCATGGGCTGCTGCTGTCCCCCTGGGAGGGGGCTCAGCTGCCTCCTGCCCTAGCGCCTCGTGGGCTGCAGCCTCCTCCAGGCCTTGGCACAGGGACACAGGGACACAGGTCCTGCGCCCTGGGCTGTGGGGCCATCTCCGCATCTCTGCTGCTCTCCAGGTTTCTCAGGAAACGCTGCTTTGTGTGGCTGAGTTCCTGAAGAGGAGGGATCTTCAAAAACTGGTGAAGAACAAGAAGCTGTGGAAGTTCACCGAGTGCCTGGTAAGGACGGCCTGGAAGTGCCAGCCTCAGGCTGGAGAAGCCCCCTGAGCGCGGTGCTCAGTGTGTGGGCTGGCAGCTGTGCCCCTGCCCGCTGCTGCACCCAGAGGCTGCGCGGGCTCTTCTCCAGGCTCCCGTGGGCCCGAGCCGGGGCCGATGGAGCCCCGGCCCGGCGGGGCCGCGGGGCGGGGCGGCGCCGCGGCTCCCGGGGCAGCAGCCGCCCCTCTGCCCCCTCCAGAGCCCGGCGCCCGCGGCTGCTGGCCGCGCCTCAGGGCTGTGCGGGCAGGGGAGGCCGGGGCTGGGCGCAGGGAGCGCCCGGCACAGGGGCTGAGCCCGCGCCAACCCTTCCCTCCTGCCGCTCTCTGCAGCTGGCCGACGACAGGAGCCGAGCGGCCGAGCACCTGCGCCGGGCCCTGCAGTACCTGGACAGCCCGCAGCAGTCCCTGCGAGAGGAGGCCATCAGGTTCATCGGTGAGCCGTGAGCCCGGGCTCCCCTTCCCTCCCCGCCCCGCCGCAGCTCGGCCCCAGCCCCGGCTGCTGCCCCGGCAGCGCCATCCGGGCCCGGCGCCGTGGAGCCCCGCCTGGCCTCGGCGCTGCTGCCGCCCTCTCGCAGCCGTGCCCTGGGCCGGCAGCGTGCGGCAAGGGCCCGGGCTGAGCCCTGCCGGGCCAGGAGGCCGTGTGGCCACAGGGCTGGCAGCGCCGCTGGCAGGGAGCTGTGCCGCTGGGCCGTGACAGGCTCTGTGTTCACAGGGATGGCCGGGCAGCACCTCAGGGGGAAGAAGGAAGAGCTCCAGCTCATCTGTGAGGGTGAGTGAGGGCAGCGGGCTGTCAGCGGGGGCTGGCGGGGGAGCTGCAAGCCCTGCCCCGGCTGCCGAGGGCTCTGCTCCCTGTGCGGACGAGGGGCGGTGTGGGCAGAGCACACAGAGACGTCAGGGCCACCTGGGGGATTCGTGGCCAGCAGCTTCGGGCTGATCCTGTTGGTCCCTGCTCCCTGCTGGCCATGGCTAGAGCCGGCTGGCACGGCCCTGGAACGGGGGTCTCTTCGGGTCCCCTCAGATCCGGGAACTGACCATGGCTCTGTTCCTCTCTCTTTCAGCCCTTGAAGGCATGGCAGATGACATCAGCGTCGCCGTCGGAAGCCTGGCAATTCAAACACTGTACGTCCTCCAGGCAGTAGAGAGAGCTCGATATTCCATCTTCGACAGCCTGCGTGATCAGCTCCACAGGGCATGGAGGACGCGGCCTCGTCTGTCAGGGCTCGGCTGGCTGCACTGCTGGAGCTCTGCAGAGAGCTGATCCCAGAAGCTCTGTCTGCTGGGGCCACCTCAGCCAGAAGCAATGTTTCATTTGTTCAACATTGTTCTTTCCTTATTTTCCTTTTTCCTTAGCATATAAATGTAGGATATGTTGTAATAGACAGACTCCCAGGATCTTTCATTTGCTGCCCAGGGTCTGCAGAGCACAGGGGTAGAGGGGAAAACGGGTCCTTGTGCTCAGCAAGCGGCCCAGGCCAGCAGTGGGGAAGGGAAAAGTAGCCCCTTGGCCTTTGCTGGTTCTGCTGAAGCCTTTGTGCTGGCGACAGAGTGGCTGTGCAGGGCTGCAGCTGCGGGGATCCCTGTCAGACCAGTGCCTGGAGATGGCCACAAGTCCTCTCCCAGCCAGGAAGCGCCATCTGTGTCCTCCTGCCCGTGTGTTGCTGGCTGCACACCCGGGCAATGTGTAGATGCAATGATTTCTGTTGCACGTCCTGACCAGTATAAAGTAACGCCTTTGATTCTCTAACCCTGAATTTGCTGTTGGAGATGTTTCATTTTCACACAGTTTCAGTGACAAAGGGACCCCCCCGACTGAAGATGGGATCCTCAAAGCTCACCCCCCCTCCCAGATGGGAGGAGAAAACAGCCTTGGCCCTTTGCTGGAGGGGGGCACCCAGTAATCAGTGGAGGCTCCAAAATCAGCCCCCAGTCCCCTCCCCACTTCTAAAGACATAGAACACGTTGCCCCCCAGCCCTCCCGTATCCCCTCTCATTCCAAAATGCTCCCACACCCCCAAGATGCCCTGAAGCTCCCCCAGCCACTATAGTCCCTGCAAAGCCCCCCGAGAAATTGCCCCGGACCCCCTGATACCCCTTCCCACTTCCAAACACATAGAGCCAGTCATGACACAGCTCCCCAAATCCCTCCAACCTCCCCTTTCCCCAAATTCCCCCAGCACTTCCAGATCCTCCAGGCCCCTTGGCCCTGTAGCCTCTTGAAAATCCCACCAGCCCACCCTAGGATGCCCCGAGCCCCCCCTGCACCTCCAGACACGTAGAGCCAGTCATCCAGCAGTGCAGCTGCATGGCTGAGGGGGCTGCAGGGGCTGTTTTGGGGGTGCAGCTGCTGCCAGCCTCCCCTGCAAAGGCTGAAGCTCCGCAGGTCTTTGGTCAGGATGCCCTGGCCAGCTCCCACCTGAAGACCACCAGCGTGTCCCCTCAGGCCATGGCCGTGTGTGAGTGAAATTGCAGGGGGGCAGGGGGGAGAATAAGGGTTTGTTTGAGGTCAGGGAATGTGATATGGGGCTTGGGGGGGCTTTGGGGAAGTTATGGGCAGCTGGGGTGGGGTCTTTGGGGGAGTTACAGGCAGCTGCGGGGTTGAAACAGGGATTGGGAGGTCTCTGGGGCGTTTCCAGGGGCTGACAGGAGGGTTTGGGGGAGCTCTGGCGATGTTCCGGAAGTCTGGGGGACGTGACATGGGAGTTTGGGCTTTAAATCTGCCCTGGGTGAAGAACTTAATATTTATAATCCTGTTAGAAATAAACAGGCTTTTTGACACAATTAAATGGGGACAAAGTCTTCAAAGCAAAAAGAAACTTTGTTGCTATTTGGCACCAAAGGAGTACACAGAAGCTTGATGAGTTCAAGAGAGAAAAAGAGTTAATTTTATTTCTGACTTTGCAATATATAGAATTCTAAAAGTGGCAGTAGATTGGAGGATGAAATTGTCACTTCTGTAACCACACTGGTCAAACTAACAGTCTATTAATTTTCTCCTCCCACAAAGAAGAATGTAAAACAATCATTATTTACATGAACAGTGCATGAGAACTTTAGTAGAAATATGTAAACATTATCAGAAGGCTAAGGAAGTTTTATGAGAACTTTAAAACTTTCAAAAGAACTATAAAAGAAAACGTAACACTTTTAAAAATGAGGGCAACAACTGTTCATTCATACCGATTCAGCCGGGCCGAATTTGCATGTCCCTCCCGAGAGCAGAACACACACACCTTCCAACAAAGTGGAAAATTTTTGGGCATTTCCCGGCTGGGGCAGTCCCTGTCCCCTTTCCCATTGGCTCGGTACTGGGGCACTTCCATTCTCTCCTGACCACCTGCTTTTCTGTCTACTCCCCCATCATCTGAATTCCTTTTTAGTCAGGGCTTCAACCCCGCCCCTCTCCAGCAACACCCAACAAACCAACCAGAACATATCCAAACCACAAACAACAACACATAGAACCAACAGCTTTCATTCTTTAGCTGAATAATCTTTTGGCTTCAGCAAAATGTCACCTCGTCTCTCACAATCCTATAAAGTCTTTGTTCTTCTTCCCTAAGTTCAGGAGTTTAGCATGGCCTTGGCTGAGGAGCAGTCCATGTCAATCAGTAAAGCTCACTAAAAATATCAATTGATTTAGCTAGTTGAAATGATCGTGGATCGTGTGTTTTATAGAGGGCACGTAATGAGGGGGACATGATGGGCAGATCGGGAAGTCCCGAGTACCTTCCAAGTAGCTCAGCCAAGGGGGAAAGGGAATGAAAGAAAATGCAGCCGGGAAAGAAGAAAAGAAGGCTACTTGATCCAAGTGATTGGGAGACTGCGTTGGACACACGCCTGATGCACGCTCTCCCTTTATTCCAATCAAGGGACTTTTACAGGACTCCTCTGTCTCCTTTCTGCACACCACCCTCTAGCCACGTAAATTTGACACTCTGAGAGCTGTCAGACCTTCACCAGAAGCTGTCAGACATTCACCAGGAGCTGTCAGACCTTCAAAGGAGCTCTCCGACCTTCAGCAGGAGCTGTCAGACCTTCACCAGGAGCTGTCACACCTTCACCTGGAGCTGTCACAGCTTCAGCAAGAGCTGTCAGACCTTCACCAAGACCTGTCACACCTCCAGCAGGAGCTGTCAGACCTTCACCAGGAGATGTCAGACCTTCACCAGAAGCTATCACACCTTCAGCAGGAGCTCTCTGACCTTCAGGAGGAGCTATCAGACCTAAACAAGACCTGTCAGACCGACAGCAGGAGCTGTCAGAACTTCGGCAGGAGCTGTCTCAACTTCACTAGGAGTTGTCCCACCTTCACCAGGAGCTGTCACACCTTCAGCAGGAGCTGTCAGATTATCAGAAGGAGCTGTCAGACCTCCAGCAGGAGCTGTCACACCTTCAGCAGGAGCTGTCAAACATTCACCTGGAGATGTCACACTTTCACCAGGAGCTGTCACACCTTCAGCAGGAGCTGTCGAACATTCACCAGGAGGTGTCAGACCTTCAGAAGGAGCTGTCAGACCTTCAGCAGGAGCTGTCAGACCTTTACCAGGAGTTTTCACATGTTCACCAGGAGCTGTCAGAACTTCACCAGGAGCTGTCACACCTTCACCAGAAGCTGCCAGACCTTCAGAACGAGCTGTCACACTTTCAGCAGGACCTGTCACACCTTAACCAGGAGCTGTCACACCTTCACTAGGAGCTGTCACAAATTCAGCGGGAGCTGTCAGACCTTCAGTAGGAGCTGTCAGACCTTCAGCAGGAGTTGTCAGACCTTTGGCAGGAATGGTCAGAATTTAGGAGGAGCTGTCAGACCTTCACCAGGAGCTGTCACACCTTCACCAGAAGCTGCCAGACCTTCAAGAGGAGCTTTCAGTCTTTCACCAGGAGCTGTCACACCTTCAGAAAGAGCTGTCAGACCTTCAGCAGGAGCTGTCAGACCTTCAGTAGGAGCTGTCAGACCTTCACCAGGAGCTGTCAGACCACCAGGATGAGCCGTCACACCTTCAGAAGGAGCTGTCACAGCTTCAGCAAGAGCTGTCAGACCTCCAGCAGGAGCTGTCAGATTTTTACCAGAAGCTGTCCGACCTTCACTAGGAGGTTTCATAACTTCACCAGGAGCTGTCAGACCTTCACTAGGAAGTGTCACACCTTCACAGGAGCTGTCAGACCTTCACCAGGAAGTGTCACACCTTCAGCAGAAGCTGTCAGACCTTCACTAGGAGCTGTCAGACCTTTGGCAGGAGCTGAAAGACCTTAACCAGGCTCATACTGGGAGTGACTGGTCTCATACCGGGTGTAGCCGCTCCCGAACTCAAGACCCCATGATGTCCCCCTAAGGCCCGCCACGGCTGATCTCTGGAGCCCTGCCAGCTCCAAATATCCCCCGCAAAAAACCCCACACCCAGGCAGCCCCAGGATATTTGGGCCGAGCTCCCCCTCCCTGGGCACCTGCGGGATGGGGGCGATGCTCCCGGGGTGCTGCGAGCTCAGGCAGCGCCAGGGCCACGCGATTCCTTCCCTCCTCTCCTCCGGCTGCTCCCTGCTGCCGCTGCGCCTCTTCCTCCCTCCCTCCTCCTCCTCCCCCGCTCCGGGATCCTGAACCATGAGGGGAAAGGGGGCGAGGAAAGGGTGGAACCGTGAGGGGAAAGGGGGTGAGGAAAGAGCGGAACCGTGAGGGGAAAGGAGCGGGGCCAAGGGGAGGCGCTGTCCTAAAAAAGCCCGGTTTGGTTTAAAATCACCCAAAAGGGCATCAAATGCAGCCTACATCCACATGGTTCGGCCTGACATCAGCCAAATGGTATTAAAAGTATCCAAAGGGCTCTAAAATCCAAACAATGGGGTCTAAAATTGCCTCAAATGTTTTAAAAGACACATGAAATGGCTTAAAATCACCCTTAAATCCCTCAAATGCAGCTAAAATCCACCCTGAAAGTACCTGCTTTGGCCTAAAATCACCTTAATGGCTTGGTTTGACCTAAAATTGCCCAAAGAAGCAAAAAAATACTACTTAAATGGACCCTAAATCACAAAAAAGGGACCTAAAATCATGCACACAAGATTAAGATTCACCCATATGGACCTAAAATCACCCAAAGGGATCTGAAATCCCCCTAAACCCCACCAGATTCAGCCTCAAATCAGCCACAGGGGCTGAAAATCCACCCAAAAAGGCTCGGGATCCCCGCAAGGGATCTGAAGCCCACCCTAAACCTGCCCGGTTCGGCCCAAAATCCCCCAAAGGGGCCGAGCCCGAGGCCGAGCCCGGGATCGGCTCCGGGGTCGCTCCGGGACCTCCGCGTCCGCTCCGGGCAGTTTTGGCCGCGGCCCCGGACGGGCCTGGGCGGGACCGGGAGGGACCAGGGAGGGCTCGGGAGGGGTTTAGGCATCTGGGGCTTTTTTGGGCTTTGGGGAATTGTGTTGGGAGTTTATGGGGAATTATTGGGGTTTTTGGGGAGAATTATTGGGTTTGGAGGCAGTTGGGGAATTTTGGGGAGTTTGGATTTTGAGGGGTTTTATTGGTGCTTTGAGTGAGAAGTTTTTTTCCTGGGGGTATTTGGGGCTAATTGAAATTTTTTCTGTTTTCTTTTGAATTTTGGAAGGTTTTACTGGGATTTTGTGGGATCCTCTGGAATTATTTCTGTGTTCTATTGGAATGTTTAGGGGATTTGGAGGCATTTTATTGGAATTGTGGGGGCATTTAGTGGGATTCTTTGGGGATTTGGGTTTGTTAGGGATTTTAGCGGGGATTTTACGGGGGGTTTTGTGGGTTTTTTTGGGTGTTGCCAAGATTTCTTTGGGTCTCGTGAGGATTTTGTGGGGCTTGTTGTGGTTTTGGAGACATTTTTGGGGGGATTTGTGGGGTTTAATTGGGATTTTGTGAGCTTTTTTTGGGATTCGAGGGTGTTCTAATGGGAATTTGTGAAATTTAATTGCGATTTCATGGGGTTTATTGGGAGTTTCAGGGGTTTAAACCAGATGTTGGTGCCTCTCAGCCCTTCCCTACACCCTGGGACAACTCCAAAGCCCCCCAAAATTCCACTAAAACCCACCAAAATCCCCCAAAAATCCCAATAAAACCCTCCAAAACCCCAAAGAATCCAACAAAATCACAGTGAAACCCACCAAAATTAAAAAAAAAAAGTACCAAAAATTTCAGTAAACCCCCCCCCAAAAAAAACCCCAAAAAACCCTAAAAAAATCATCGAAATCCTCAATTCCACAAAACCCTGCAAAGTCCCATAACCCCCCAAAGCCAGTAATTCTCTCTAAAATCCAGTAATTCCCCCTAAGCTACCAACAAAATCTCCCAACGCCCAAAAATGCCGCCAAAATCCCCCCAAAATCCCCCCAGAGCCCCCAGACTCACCGGGGGCAGTCCTGGATCAGGGGGCACTGGCCGGTGGAACAGGAGCCACTTCAGGGGGCCCGCGGAGCTTTTTGGGGAGGGGGCACCATGGGAGACCCCCCAAAAACGGGGGAGGGGAAACCCTGTGGTATCACCTCCCCTTAAACCCCCTTCCCCGGTTCAGGAATAGCCAAACTCAAGAAAATGTAAACCAGGCTTGACTTTCCAGAAATTATTTTTGGCCGGGTTTAGCTGCACCCTCCAGGCTCAGGATCACCGGTGTATTTGCAGGTTTTGCTCTGCATCATCAGCCTGCCCAGACTCTGCTCGGTGTTTCACAAATGGAGAAGACAATGGATATTGTGCCAAGCTTCCTTGCAAACAGCAACACCTGCATCAGCATGACAGAAAAGGAGAAAATAAAGAAAGAAAATATTCACCGGTTAGAACAGAGCCAGTGTCCCACCATCTTCCCCTCCACTGTTATTACAGAGGCAAACCTGGGCCTAAAGCTTCCACCTCTCAGTTCCTGATGCTGTTGGACTTCAGCCTTGACTCCCCCTGATCTACCTGACTGCCGTCCAAGTGGGGCTGGGGATGCTCAGCCTGGAAAGAGGAGACACTGGGGAGGCCTCAGTGCAGCTCTGCAGGACTGGAAGGGTCCCACAGGAAAGACGGGGACAGTGTTCAGCCGGGCCCGTGGCAACAGGACAAGGGGGGATGGCTTTCAACTGCAGGAGGCTGATTGAAGTTGGATCTGAGGGAGCTGCTCTTTTACACGGAGGCTGCTGAGGCACTGGCCCAGGCTGTGGATGCCCCATCCTTGGCAACAGGGCGGTGAGCAGCATGGGCTGGGGAAGATTGCTCAGCTCGGAACAAGATGCTCTTTAGATCCACTGTGATGTCACAGATGTGATGTTCCAGCAGGAACTTCCAGCGTCCAGCAAAGAGCACAACACAACCACTGGCCCTTGTGTCAGCCCACCCTGTGCCAGCCCTCGTGCCAGCTCACCCTTCACCATGCTCCCTGTCACTCTTCTCGTCACCTGCGCCCTGATACTCCCATCAGTCCTGAAAGCTCTCTGTTGCCTGGATTTTGTCATCCGTCCCTGCAGGATGCTCACATTTGTCCTGAGGAAGGTACAGTGCCATTCCATGGAGGTGGACACTCCCCAGCTGCCCGGCTGGGCTGGAGTTCTGTGGGGATGGGGTGGGACAGGGACCCCACTCTGAGGTGTTGCTACCTCTGCAGGCTGTCACCGAGAGAGAGGACGTGATGGAGGTGGACATGCAGGCTGATAGAGAGGAGGAGATGGAAGTGGATGGAGAAGAGAGTGGAGACAATGCGATGGAGGTGGACATGGAGATTGATACAGAGGAGGAGATGGAAGTGGATGGAGAAGAGAGTGGAGAGGAAGAGATGGAGGTGGACATGGAGATTGATACAGAGGAGGAGATGGAAGTGGATGGAGAAGAGACTGGAGAGGAAGAGATGGAGGTGGACATGCGGATGGATACAGAGGAGGAGATGGAAGTGGATGGAGAGGAGACTGGAGAAGAAGAGATGGAGGTAGATGTGGAAGAGGAGATGGACGTGGAAATGGAAGAGTACCTTGAGGACATGGACATTGATGAGAAAGATGAGGAAGAGGCCATGATCTTGGGATGAAGAGCAATACCAGCAGCAGGACAGGCATGTGGTCCCCACAGGCAGAGCGGGTCCCCTGCTGCCAGGCTGGGACTGGGCTGGGTGGTCCCTGCTCAGGGATGTGGGACCCGATGCATTGGGTTCTGGTGGCCATCCCCAGCCTGTGCTGCGCTTGCTGGGCCAGCCTGGGGGCACATGGAAGAGCCCTCTCTGCCTGATTGGAGTGACTGTGCCTCTTGCTTTTCCTCAAGGACCGATGGAGATCCCGGACAGAGACGCCACCCTTTTGTACATACGTTGTAGAGTTTGTTGTTGTCTTTAGGCCATAGGTTTCAGGGCTTCTTTTTGTCTTCTGTAAATACGTTTCATAGACTTTTGTTGGATATGCTGTTGTGGTTTGACATGGAAGTGAATTCTTTCAGGAAGTTGGGTCAAACCAATCAGTAGTCAAGTTTGGATATTGGCAGCTAAAGTGGCCACTAAAGGTGTGGATACGCCTCTGAGAACACAGGGGGTTAAAAGCAGGAACTCCCAAGAGCTCGCTCTCTTTGGTTCCGGTCAGGGTGCAGTGCAGATCTCCCCTGCCCAGCCATGGGGCTGGGTGGGGGAGGGGAAGCCATGCGGTCTTGTCGAGGTGAGCCGAGGGGGCTGAAGGACTGGAACCGAGCCAGCTCCTGTGGACAGAAGGGTGGAGAGAAGCAGAGATGCCTTTGTCGTTCCCCCCGCCAAGAGGGAAGAGACAGAGAGTCCAGACGGCACCTGTAACTTTGCCGGCGCGGAGGAGAAGGGGTGGGGGAAGGTGCCCAGCCTTGGCCTTGGGAATCCGCTGCTGGGCAGAGATATCAGCCATCCAGGGAGTCTGAGCTTTTAACCCTTTCCTGAGAAATGAAGGCTTTGTAAAATATTACTCCTCCTTGATATGAAGTAGAAGAGAGACAGTCTGGGATCCGAGATGATGGAAGAAGAAATTGTTGAGTTGGAAGGAGATGATGGAGTGGCTTGTGGCTGGACTTTTCTTGTTAGCCATAGACTGAACCAAATTCTCCTGACAGAAGCTGCACTTAGGGGGGTGGTCTGGTGAGCCAAGAGACTTGTATTAGTGATTACCAGCAGAGGAGTAGAGAGAACAGAGGAGAGTTGGAGAAAGTGTGGAGAAGCCCTCTATCGTCAAGGAAGAAGAAGAGGAGAAGAAGACCTCTGTTCTTGGACCCTCAGCCCCAGGGGGAAAATGGGGGGGACTGTAGTCCCAAGATGAGAAACTGAACTGTTGTCTCTTTTGGTCCATGGCAAAGCATCCTTAAAGGAGCCCTATGAGCAGTCTGTCCATGCACGGTGGTGAGAGCACTGTGACATGGAGAGGAGAGTGTCACCATGGCAGATTTTCTCCAGGTGGTTGCCATGTGTGACATGGAAACACAAGGGTGGCAATTGTGTTTCCTGGGGGGTCTGTGGCACAGGGGAGACTCCTGTCTCCCTTGAAAGATTGAGTATTTGAATATCTGAAGGGTGGCAACTTGATCAGGACCCGGGTGGTGTCTCACTGTGGTTCCATTTGGAAATTAGGTGGGAATTAGTTGGGAGGAGGAAGAGTGTTTTGGAAGGTCTTCGTCCAGGATTGAGTGTCTGTGTTTTTATAGTAGTAGTAGTTTAATAAAGTTCTTTTCTTTGTTATTAAGCTTGAGCCTGCTCTGCTCTGTTCCTGATCACATCTCACAGCAATTATTTTAAAAAGTGCATTTTCATGGGAGTGCTGGCATCGCGCCAGCGTCAAACCATAACATATGTTCTTAGGTATATACGTTCTATAGATTGCTGTTGTTACAAATATTCTTACAATGTAAATGTGTTCTGTGTTTTCATTGCTGTTTTTCTGAAAATAAACAAGCTTTATTTTTCACACCCCTTTCCAAAGTTCTCTTTCCATTTGCATCAGGCACAGGATCCCGAGAGGATCTGGGGGTACCCGGGTGATGCCGATGATGGTGATGGGGATCCCGTGCTGGGTATAAATTTCATGATGAATTCCTGGGGGGGGGTTTTGCCTATCTCCAGGGTTTTTGCGGTCCCGGTGGATTTTTGGGGGTTCCCAGGGGGGTTTTCAGGATTCCCAAAGGGGGGGATTGGGCGATCCCAGGGGGAACCCAAGGCTGGTTTGGGGTACCTGCCGGTGACAGAGATGGGGACTCTCTGCCATGTAAGAACCTTCTCAGGGGTGTCTGGGGGTGCTGGGAGGTCTTGTGGGAATTTTGATGTCCTGGGATAGTTTGGGGGGGTGTCTGTGTGGGGTTTTTGTGGTCTTGGGGAGTTTTTGGAGGGCCCAGGGATGGTTTTGGGGTCCCGAGGAGGTCTGGGTGTCCCGGGGGATTTGGGGGTTCCCGAGAGGGTTTGGGGGTTCCTGGGCAATGCCGGTGACAGAGCTGGGACCCCGTGCCGGGTATGAACCTTCTCACTGCGCACTGGCAGCGTCAGCGTGTCCAGGGAGATCCTGGGGGGCCCGGGGGTCACCCCAAAACCCAGGGGACCCCAAATGTTCAGGGACCCCCCCCAAACTCCCCTCCCCGCTGGATCTGCTGCAGGCAGGGGGGCGCTAGCACTCGGCCCCCACCCCCACCATCACAGGCGGCTGTGGAAGAAATCTGGGGGTGCACGGACAGGTCGGGGGGACCCCCAAAGTCCTGGGAAAGGGGGAACACAGGGGAACTCCCAGGAATCCCCACTGGGGGCTTAGGGGAGATCCAGGAGGCGTTTGGGCGAGCTTAATTGTGTCACTATCGTAGGGAAAGGGGACTCCAAGGGTCCCCGGTGTCCCCATTCCCTGCAAAAGGTGAGAAAACCCGGGCTGGCTGGGAATAGGGGTCCCAGGTGTCCTCGGTGTTGAGGAAAGGAGGGGCTGGGCGCTGGGAAAGGCAGGAATAGGGGTCCAGGGGGTCTCTGGGTGAAAGAAAAGGGGGCTCTGGGGTTGGGAGAGGTGGCATGGCCGGGAAAGGGGTGCGGGGGTTGCCGGTGCCGGATAATGGGGTGCGGGGTGGAATCCCGGCCGGGAATGGGGGTGCGGGGGGATGGTGGCGCCCTGGAATGGGGGTTCAGGGGCCCCTCGGTGCTCCGGAATGGGCGACCAAGGAGTCCCGGTGCCGGGGGTCCCCCTCACCTCTCGCTGCCCCCCCGGGGCCCCAGGACCGCCCCCAGCCCCAGCGCTGGAGCCATCGCGCTGCTCCTCCTCACTCCCAGTACGATCCCAGTATGATCCCAGTAGAACTCGGTCACCCAGGAGCCGCTCCCAGTATGATTCCAGGACAGCCCAGGCACTGCCACTCCTGGCATCCCCCCCAGCCCTCTCTGCGTTCCGACCCGTCCCAGCTCCATCCCCGCCCCTCCCGCGGCTGCGGGGGCTTCGGGAGCGGGGGAGGAGGAGGAGGGAGGGAGGAAGAGGCGCAGCGGCAGCAGGGAGCAGCCGGAGGAGAGGAGAGAAGGAATCGCGTGGCCCTGGCGCTGCCTGAGCTCGCAGCACCCCGGGAGCATCGCCCCCATCCCGCAGGTGCCCAGGGAGGGGGAGCTCGGCCCAAATATCCCGGGGCTCCCTGGGTTTGGGTTTTTTTGGGGGGATGTTTGGAGCTGGTAGAGCTCCAAAGCCGAGCCGCAGCTGGTCCTCGGGGGGACATCGGGGGGTCCCCGGGAGGTGTTTTTCGGGGGTCCCGGTGGGCGGTGAGGGCAGCAGAGCCCCGGCGGGTGGACACCGGTTTTGGGGAGTCCCAGGAGAGCCGCGGCTGCCCTGAGCGGGAGCCCCGAGAGAGGAGAGCCCCAGAAGCCCCAGCGGGGACCCCGAGATGGGGGGACCCCTGGCAGTGCCGGCACCCCGGCAATGGGGGGTGCTGGGGCTGGAGGGGTGGCATGGCCGGGAAAGGGGTGCGGGGCTCCCGGGGCCGCCAGGGGCTGCTCCCAGCAGGAGCCCAGTTGCTGACAGTCAATCCCCATTATGATACAATTTGCCCCCAGCATAGTCCCTGTTGCTCCCACTTTCATCCAGTGTGTTCCTAGTTGCTCCCAGTCACACACAGTATGGGGGATGATGTGCCTGGTGTGTTCCCAGTCACTCTCAGACACTCCCAGTATTAGTCCAGTCCTTCCCAGTATGGTCCAGAGATGAGACCAGTGTGCTCCCAGTCACTGCCAGTATGAACCAGTTGTGCCCCACATGGTTCCAGTTGCTCCCTTTCACCCTCACTTTTGTTCCAGTCACTCCCAGTCTCTCCCAGTGTACCCCAGTTCCTTCCAGCATACTCCCAGTCACTCCCAGTTCCTTCCAGCATGATCCCATTTGTTCACAACCACTCCCACTCAGCCTCAGTGTAGTTGCACTCACTGCCAATATGATCCCTGTCACCCCCAGCATGATCCCAGCTGATCCCAGTTATAAGCCCAGTTGTTTCCAGTCACCCCCAGCATGCACCCAGTGACTCCCAGTTCCTCCTAGTTGCTCATAGCATGATCCCAGTTGCTCACAGTTGCTCCCAGTCAAACTCAGAATGAACCCAGTCACTCCCAGTGTATCCTATTTGCACCAGCATGGTCTCAATTGCCCGCTGCAGGCTCCTACTCTGTCCCAGTGTGATCCCAGTATGATCCCAATATGATCCCAGTCTCCCTTCAGTGTGAGCGCAGTCTGCCCCAGCATGGGCCCAGCTGCTCCCAGTATGATCCCAGTACGATCCCAGTATAAAAAAGTCACTCCCAGTGCTGCCATTCCTGGGATCCCCCAGCCCTCTCTGCATTCCCCCCTCCCGGATCTCCCGAGAGGAGCCCCAAGGGCTGGCAGTCCCCTGGCAGGGTCCCCAGCAAGGCCCAGTTTGGATGTGCAGCCCCCAGTTTTCCCAGTTTGCCTCTCCTTTTGCCTCTCCTTTTGCCCAGGCCGGGTTCCCCTCGCCCCCAGCGGGTGGGAGCAGCCGTGAGCCCCGTGCTGCCCATCCCGACCTGTCCCGGCTCCATCCCTGCTCCTGCCGCAGGCTGTCAGGGCTGGGGGAACAGGGCACCAAGGGTGTCACTGCTCCTGGGGGAGGAGGAGGAGGGAGGGAAGAAGAGGGATGGAGGAGGAGAGCCAGAAGGGATGGAAGTAGGAGAAGGAGGTGGGCTTAGGGAGGAGGAGGAGGGATGGAAGAGGAGGAGTGGGACGAAGAGGAAGAGAAGGGACAAAGGAGGATCAGGAAAAGAAAAAGGAACCACGAGGTCGAGCCCTTCCTGAATTCACAGCCCCGCTGGGACCATCAGCCCCCATCCCATGGGTGACCAGGGATGGGGAGCTCGGCCCAGATATCCTGGGGGGTCCCTGGGTTGGGTTTTTTGGGGGGATGTTTGGAGAATGAAGAACTGCAAAGCTGAGTGGAAAAGGCCCCTTGGGGGGACACTGCGGGGTCCCGGTGGCAGCTGACAGCAGAGGCAGCCTGGAGGAGCACAGCCCTGTGTCCCCCAGGAGCCCAAAGTGGGGAGCCCAGAGAGGGGGGAGTGCCGTCATTGGCGGGACCCTCAACAGCCTGGAGAGGGGCAGGGGGGACTCCTTGGAGCCCCTGCAGCCCAAAGCAGAGAAGGAGGGGAGAAGGGACCCCGGGAGCCCAAAAAGCCCTGGCATCCTGTGCCAGGAAGGTGGACACAGCTTCAGCCAGAGCTCGGAGCTGGTGGGCCATGAGCAGGTTCACCATGGGGAGAAGCCCTACAAGTGCTTGGATTGTGGGAAGAGCTTCAGGCAGAGCTCCCACCTGATCCAGCACCAGATGATCCACACCGGGGAATGGCCCTATGAGTGTGGGGAGTGTGGGAAGGGCTTCAGCTGCAGCTCCCACCTCGTCACCCACCAAGGCATGCACACTGGGGAGAGGCCCTACAAGTGTCCCGAGTGTCAGAAGAGGTTTCAGACCAGCTCCAGTCTCCTCAGGCACCAGGGGATTCACACGGAGGAGAGGCCTTTCCACTGCCCTAACTGTGGGAAGGGCTTCAAACAAAAGTCCCACCTCGTCACCCACCAGCGCATCCACACTGGGGAGAGGCCCTACGAGTGTCCCCAGTGTGGGAAGAGCTTCTCCAGGAGCTCTACCTTGACCCAACACCAACAGAGGCACCGGTAAGGGAAATCCTGCAAATGCCTCAGCTGTGGGAAGAGCTTCGTGCCCTGCTCCAACTCCATCCCCCATGGGAGGACCCACTTTGGTCAGAGCCCTGGTGACCCACATTCCCAGTGATCCCTGCTGAGAAGACACCTGGAAGGTGGTCTCCACGTCCTCCTGGATCCCCATAGGCACCTGGATGAACACAGGGGCAGGAACACCTATCAGGACTCTGATCTAAACTGGAAATTCACTGGCAGAAAGCGATTTGTTGACTTTACACCCCAAAGAAATTTCACCCGCTCCTTACAGTTATTTCTTCTGGTGGCATCAAGCAGTGCTGCATGATCTTGGAGGTCTTTTCCATTTCAATAATTTCTTTCCTCACCCTGTCTAGACAACCAAAACTGGGGTGAAAATAAAGAAATTGAGCAAAGAGATCTAAAGCTGCACCATTTACCTGGATTTGGGGGTGAATTCGGGGTTGGTTCAATAGAACATTTGGGAGGATTTGGGTGTTCTGAAGCTATCAAAGGCAGGGGACATGTCCACAATCTCATAGGTGTGCCGGCAAAAGGTGTCCACCTGAGCCCGCCTGTTCTCCAAGAATTCTAATTGTCTGTCCCAGTGCCTGGCCTGGGTCTCCCTATCCGGGATGTTCCCCCAAAGTGCCCAAATCACTGCTGAAGCGCCCGAGCTGATCCTGGCTGTAAATGTTCCTGTCCACCAACCTCTCCTGGTCAGTGCCATGGGAGGTGGGAGTTTAGGGGCTCCTGGGGGGATTGGGAAGGGCTTCTGTCAATCCTGTGGGCATTTGTGGTGCTGGGAGGGGGCTTGGCAGGGTCTATGAGGGAGATTTGGGTCCCTGACAGGGCTGTGTGTCTTGCAGAGAATTTGGGTGGGTCCTGAGGGAGATGGAAACGGGTTTTAGTGGTTCTTGGGGTCATTTATCTTGCAGGGAGTAGTTGGGGGGGGGGTCCTGGCTGGGAGCTGTGGGGTGGTTGGAGGAGTCTGGGAGTGGCTGTGGGGCTGGGAGGGCGTTTTTGGGTGGTTGTGACTCCCCCAGACTCCCAAAGCTGCCACCAGACCCCACCCTCATGATACTGCCAGAGGTCAGTGGCTCCATGTTGGGGTTCATCGTCCTGGCTCTGCAGAAGATATGGGGGGGTCCCCGGGGCCGTGTGTGTCCCCCCAGAGCGTGTGTGACACCCCCCATCCCATTGTCACCCCCTTGTCCCTCCCCACAGGGCTCCAGCCCCAGCTCCTGCTCCCCCAGAGGGAATTTGGGGAGGGGGCAGGGGGGTGTGCAGCCCCCGTCGGGGGATGGCCCCAGCCCAGCCCCTTTGTTCAGCACCAAGCTGGGCTCGGGGCCGCAGGAGGAAGAGGCCGGTGGGAAGCAGATCCTGCAGCTGGGACAGTGCTGGGGGTCAGGGCAAGGGCCTGCCCTGCACACCTGGCTCAGGTGTGACCCTGCCCCGGCAAGGGAGCGGGACATTCCCATCCCCACGGATCAGGGCTGGGAGCAGCACTTGGGGCACGGACATGGAAATACTGGGAGCGACTGGGAGCACTCTGAGGGCGTGAATTATTCCCCCGCCTCCACCTTCTCCGGCCGCCCTGCCAGCTGAGAAATGCTCGCTGGGCCTCGGCCTTGGCCAACAGCCCCTGGGCTCAGCTCCTTGGAGCTCATCACAAACACTGTCTGCTCCAGGCACTGCTGCTGCCCAACCAGCTCCTGGCTGCTTTAGGAGCAGCCCCGGGAAGTGTTTTTGTTCCCTCAGTGGCACAACAGCCCTGTTCTCACCCTGCCAAAGAAAGCTGTGGATGCCAAGTGCGGCCAGGATGAAACATTGCTGGCACTGAAGCCCCTCTCTTGGGGCCCTACAGACAGCGCTCCAAAAGGAGCCCCTTGGAGCTCTCCTGGGCCAGCGACTCCCTCGGAGTGGGGCCTCTCCGAGCCGGGAACTCTCCCGTTTGCTGCACTCGGGGATCCCCAACAACGAGGGAGCCTGGGCCGATCCCCCCACTCCTCCAGGCTCAACCCTTCCCCCGCTAGGGAGATGCCAAAGCATGGGCAGGGAGCATTTCCCTGCCCTCAGGGGAATTTCTCACAGGTGCCTTGCACTGACTCTTTGTGTCTGTGTGCACACAGGAGTGCCTGTGCTCGGGAAATGTGGCAGAAATGCTGCTCTCTGAGGGGTCTGAGTGCCTTGGATAGCTGAGCCAGTCAGGCCTGTCAGTAGGGTTAAATCACAAGGTCTAAGCTAAGTTAATTTGTGCTAAGAGTTGTTCTTTGCTAAGTTTTTACATTTAATATATAAGCCAAGTTGAATATTGTAAAATGTTATTTCTCAGTTAAATTGCAAAGTCATAGGTTATAAGTTCGGTTAAATACTGTAAAGTGCTGCTCTTTTGCTAAATTGTGAAGTTGAAGGTGGAAGTTAAGGTTAAGGTATAAGTCAAGTTCTGTTAAGTTTGAGCTCTGTAAGCTCTTGGGCCTGTATTCCTTTTACCCTTGCCCTCATTTCCTTGTGTCTCACACTCACACAGGGACAGTTCTTGGTTCATTTTTGGTTTGATTGCCTGGATTCTGTTTGGTTTTGTTGTTGCTTTGTTTCCTTTTTTGTGCCTGAAGTGTCCAGTCAGGAGCAGAGTGACTCTTGCCAAGGAACTTTGTGGTGCTGTTGCTCAATATTAAATCTGGTTTTTGCTGCTCCCTTGCTGGGGATTTTTTCAGCGCTCTCAAGCCCTCGTTGGCAACAGGGTGAAGGAGCCCTGGGCCAGGCTCTGGCCCTGGGGAATACGAGCACGCTGCCGGGGGTCCCTGTCCCCTGTCCCGCCCCCCATGGCCCTGTGTCAGGCTCTGGGCTTGATCTCGTGGAACATCCTCTGGGGGAGGCTGCGGCGCCTGGGGCGGGGGGACCTGGGGGGACAGGGGACCCTGCTGTGCACGAGCAGCGTTGGACTCCTCTGGGGGAACTGGGAGGGGGGGCTGGGGCAGAGTCACCTCCCCAGTGACCTCACACAGCCCCTGTGATGTCACACAGCCCCTGCGATGTCATACAACCTCCTGTGATGTCACACAGCCCCTGTGATGTCACAGAGACAACTCTGAGATGTCACCCTGTGATGTCAGACAGATGCTCTGTGATGTCACAGAAGACTCTGAGATGTCACCCTGCAATCTCACTGTTTGTTCTTTGATGTCACAGCCTGCTCTATGAAGTTACACAGCCACCCGGTGATGTCACAACCCACACTCTGATGTCACAGAGCAACCCTCCATGACAGCAGAATCTGCTCTATGGCCTCATACCTGACTCTATGATGTCACAGTCCACTCTCTGATGTCACAAAACCCTCCCTGTGATGTCATACTGCCACTCTGTAATGTCACAGCACACACTTTGACCTCACTGCCCGCTCTATGATGTCATACAGCCATGCCATGATGTCACAGCCTGCTCTCTGATGTCACACTGTCCCCTCTATCATGCCTTAGCTGCTTGATGACCTCACACAACAAACTCTGTGATGCCATAGCCCAATCTGTGACAGCAGCACCTCTGTGGCTGTGTCATGGAGGCACAGAGCAGCTGTGATGTCAGAGAGGGGCTGTGTGACAGCACAGCGTGGGTTGTGTGAGGTCACAGATTGGGCTGTGACATCACAGAGTTTGTTGCATGAGGTCATCCTCACTAGGGGATCCTGCGGCCCGAGCACAGCATTCCTTTGCACTGCGCTGGCTGCCAAACGAGCCCACTTGGCCTCAAAAACCTCAAACTGCACAGAGTCAAAAAGAGCATGTGCCACAGAACGGATGTCGGAAGGTGTCAGCATCTCAGCAAGGAGCATTCGGATCGTCCGCATAACTTCAGCAGACCCGACACCACACAAGGCAACGGTGTCACGGATTTCTTTCACCATCTTAAACGATAAAGGCTGATGGGTGCCGTGAGTAACGCCCCTAAGCACAGGGAAAGCCTGGGGACCCCCTGGCAAGGTCGCATCACCTGCCGTGTCCCGTCCCGTGGGCTCCACAGGGACAGCAGCAGCCGCCAGACTGCGGGGCAGCGCAGCATCACTTGACACCACGCTCCCCGCAGCAGCAGCAGAGCCAGAGGAGCCTCCTCCGCGATCCTGCAGGCGCTGCGAGGAGGCAGAGTCGCACATCTCCTCAGCCTTACCCAGGACCTCCTGCCAAAACCGCCCGCGGTGCCTCGGACGCACGGTCACCTGGCAGGCGGGGAGGGTCCACAAAGCCGACGGGGAGGGTCCGCGGCCACGGGAACCCACCGGCCTCCCGCCGGCCGCGTCAGCAGCCGCGCTCAAGGTAAACAGCCCCGCGCCCCGCCGCAGCCTCAGCCCCCGCGGCAGGCGGGGGAGCGGGGCCGAAGCAGCCGGCAGCTCGGCGGTGCCGCCCGCCGCAGCGCTGGCAGAGGGCACCGCGGCGGACACAGGCGCCGGCGCGGAACGCAGACCCGGCGCGGCGCCCCCCGCCCCCGGCGCGGGGCAGGGATGGGGCGCAGAGAGAGACGCGGTGTGCGGAGCCGCGGCACCGCGGGCCGACACGAGGGAGCCCGGCACGGCCCAAGGAGCGGCGGAGCCGTGCCGCGGAGCCGCGCAGCGGGCACCGCCCCCGCCGGGCGGAGCGGGGCGGGCTGCCCGCCTGCTGGGCCGGGGCCCGACGGAACAGCGGCCAGCGCCCCGGCTCCGGCGGCTCCCACAGCCGCCGCACGCCCAGCAGGCTGCGCAGGCTCGGGAACGGGAGACGCCGCTGCCCCGCAGGACGAGCCCGGGGTCGGAGCGGGCAAGCCCGCTCCCGCCGCCCCCAGGGCTATGTCGTGGAAACATTGACATGACAGCTTTTACTGAGGATAGCTCTGTGGAAAATCAGAAGTGTGGCAGCTTCACCATTTGTTAACTAGAACAGAAACTCAAGGGGAGAATGACTTGCAAGAGAAACTGTTTTGAAGGCCCAAATAGCTGTTTTTTCACCATTCTGACCCCTTCCCCTGCTGAGCAGATTGATAGCCGAGATCCCAAGGTGCACTATTTCCACTCAAGCAGAGCCTCCTGAAGGTGTTAATGGCTGACAACGTTTTCGTGTGGAGCAAGGAGATGTCTCCTCCCTGTTAATTGCAATCGATGTACGATGTTTCTCTATCAAGCACTGAAATGCTTTAAAGAGAAGTGTTTGATTCCTGGTTTAAAGAACTGTTTCAGCCATCCCAGACACCTTCTGGGAGGCAGAAGGTGTCTCAAGGAATGCTCTGGAGTGCTTTATGTAGGAGTCAGATAACGGGATTGCAGTGGCCCCGCTCAGGGAGGAGGTAGGGTGGATGTTTGCTGCTGTTTTAAAGGTGTGAACAGGCGATAAGGAGCAGCAGAAACACGGGGTTTACAGATCCATTGATTATGCGATCACTCCATTCAGCCAAGTAAAGGTTTTTGTGATTTAGACAATTTACCTTTGAAAGGAAGAAAAAAAATAAAGGTTGAAGAAGATACAGATGGGCACAAACACAGGAGATGAGCACTGATTTTAGGGTATGGGGAGAAGCAGAAGAAGGCAGTTTGAAGGAAGATGAGGGAAGCTCTCAGGGTGTCAAGAGGCCCTTGAAAGGGACCCATCTGTCTGCAATTTCCTGCCCTCTCAGGTGGAAGGAGTGATTAATGACCAGGAAAGGATATGAGGGATGTGTAGAGAGCTGAGGGTCTTTTGCAGAAGTTTGTGAAGCTTTAAGTAGTCTGCTGAGTTTCTTGCAGCAGAGAAGCTGAGCCTTGGTTGTTGGTAAGCTTTGAGAAGCTGATGTTGAGCTATCTCAATTGAAAGAAAATCTGCTGTGGTCTGAAATGTTTTCTACCACTGAAGAACCAGTACTGGGGTAGAAATGTGTTCTAACCAGGTAGGAAGCTTTTCTTTTTGTGGGGCAATGTGAAGTGGAGAATGAGAGAAGACCTAGTAAAACTGGGGGAGGATAAGGCTGGAAAACTGTGTGCTGAGATGTTGATTGGAAAATACAGGGATGGGGCAGCAAATGGAAGTTGCTGTTGGAGAAGAATAATATGATTGTGTTAGAAAGCCAAGTTTTTGGGACATGGCCTAGAGAAATGAAAGAGCAGGCAGGGGGAAATGTGGGAGAAGGTGAGGTTTGTGCATTGGGGCAGTACAATCAAAATAATAGGTTTTAATAGTGGTTTAAGATCCAGGACTGGCTAAAAAGTCACTCTAGAAGAAAAAGAACATTTCACTCTTTTAGATGCAAATAGCTGGATTGATTTCATGCAAAGAGAGAAATATGATCTTTTTGAGAAAGAGTGTTGGTTTTGTTCTATTGGGGATTTTGGACTTACCTGATGTAGAAGGACTGGCTGGTAACAAGAGATGCAGACAGAGGATAAGAGCCAGGATAGAAGTAAAACAGGCTGATTATGTCTTGGTAAAAGAGCTTGGTGGAGATGATAAGGAAACACATTGGCAGATATTAACACTATTAATTAACATTCAGCCTTCATCTGCATGAAGAGCTATCTCACAGTAATTTGGTAGTGGCAATGGAGATGAAGAATAGATGCAAGATTGGATGCAGCTGGCAAAGAGCACCCTAGATCCTCAGGATGAAGGATAGTCTGCTGGCTGTGATGCAAGGCATCAAGGGGGAGAGGAGCTGTAATAGGAGGGATCTGGCACTTGAATTAAGAGAATCAATCAGTGGTTGGTAACTGGCCATGGTAGACATCTGGCAGCATGACTGTACAGCTGTGACCCTTGCATCTGGAGACAGTTACATGGGTTTGTGTCCAAAGCAGGAGTTTCAACAGGAATCTGAACTCGAGTGCAAAGTCATTCCTCACTGATTGATGTGTGTGCAGTAAGACAAGGGTGCACCAGAGCAAAGCTCCCCCCTGGCTGCCTGTTCTGGCAGTTTTAGGATCATGTTGGCCAAGGGAGCAAGCCTGAGGGTGCCATCACACTGGGGATATATCTGGCATGGTGGAGGTGGATTCAACTCCAGACCTGTCACCTGTCCCCACTCCTTGGTGATGAGCAGTGACACAGCCATGGCTTTGCCTGTGGATTTGTGGCTTTCCAACCTTCCTTTGCTTGTCCTTAGAAGAAAGACATGAGATGGCTTTGTTCTAAAATTAAATAGCTTTGTTCCATTGCCAGTGAAGAAAAAAGCAAGAGTTCATTTTTTTCATCTCCCTTAAAGGATGCCAAACATGGACTGAATTCCTCAGGGCATCTGTAGCATTGCCACTCTGTCTTCTTGTTACTCTGACCATCTTCATCTCTGCAGAGAGCGCGGGACTCCAGGACGGTTTGGATGGATGAGAGTTCTCTGAAGTCAGGTCTTGGAAGATGTGGTTTATTAAAAGGGGTCAAAGGCCCTGCTTGGAGTTGCCAGGCCCAACTCGTGGCAGGCCCAGGGAGAGGGAGAGAGCGAGGGTTCCAGGTGAGGGTCCCAGGGGAAGGTCCAAGAAAGAGTCTGGTCCCTCGGGCACACCTTATCAGGGGGCTTCAAGGTGGGCTGGAACAGGTCTTGGGCCAATGGGGTCACAGATACCTGATACTTCAGGGGAGGATCACAGGTGTGGGATGAACCATACATTGGGGGTGAGACAGAGCATTCCATTTGACCTTTGGACCTATCTGCAGGTATAGGGCGTTGTTTAATCAGAAGGGGGGGTTGCTTTCAGCCTGGCTATACTATTATTTTCTAGTTATTCAGTAGTCAAGGTTTGTTATTTCAAATCTAGTTCTCATCTCAATGTCTGTATTTTCCAAATCTTTTGCCAGGCAATCATATTTATAAGGTTTTCCTATTTCATCTTCCCCAACAAGTGACCCCAAAACCTGAGGGACTGAGGGGACTTGTGGGATTTCAGAGAGGTTTTATGGGATTTTAGTGAGAACTTAAGGGATTTTAATGGAATCTTATGGGATTTTAATGAGGTTTGATAAGATTTTTTTGGGTATTTGATGGGATTTTAATGGGATTTAAGGGATTTGGATTAGGGACCAATTCCCGTCTGAGCCCTTGAGTCCAGACATATGGGATTTTATGGGCGGAATATTTATGGGAGGTTTTCACTGGAATTTTTGGGAGGGTTTATTGGGGATTGTGAGGAGGATTTTGGAGGATTTTTGCAGGAATTTTTTTGAGTGATCTTTGTGGGATATTTGGGGTGGATTTTGTGAGATTTTGTTGGGGTTTGGTGGGATTTTGAGGGAAGTTTTTGTAGGGATTTTTTGGTTGGATTTTCTCAGACTTTGGGTGGGATTTGAAGGGACTTGGGAGCATTTTTGGGGGATTTGAGAGGGGTTTGGTGGGATTTTGGTGCAGATTTTTTGAGTGGATTTTTGGTGGAGTTTGGGGGGTTTCTGGGGAAATTTTTGTGGGATATTTTGGGTGATTTGGAGGGATGTTATGTGTGGATTTTGTGTGCTTTGGAGATTTTTGGGGGGATTTTTGTGCAGATTTTTCTGTGTGGATTCTGTGGGATTTTCACGGGGATTTAGTGGGACTTTTTGAGAGATTTTTCTGTGGGATTTAGGGGGGATTTTGGGTGTGATTTTTGTTGGGATTTTGAAGGATTTGTGTGGGCTTTGGGGCGATTCTTGTGGGGATTTTTAGTGGGAGGATTCTATGGGGGATTTTGGGGCACTTTTGTGGAATTTTGGTGGGGCTTTACCTGGAATTTTGGGTGGATTTTGTGGGATTTTTGAGGATTCTTTGTGAAAGTTTTGCGGGCATTTGAGGGGATTTTTGTGGAATTTTGTTGTGAATTTCTTAGTGGGATTTTTGATGGGATTTTTGGTGAGTATTTTGAGGAGATTTTTATTGGATTTAGGTGGGGTTTCTGTGGGGTTTGGGAAAGACTTTTGTGGGATTTTGGGGTGATTTTTTTGGTTTTTTTGGGGATTTTGGGCAATTTTTGTGGGTGTTTTTTTTAGGATTTTGGGGGATTTTGGACAGATTTTTTTGGTGTGTATCCAGAGTGACTTTGGGCAGATTTTGGGCCTGATTGGGGCAGCTTTGGGGCTGATTTTGGGGTTTTTCTCCCGTTTCCCCCAGCTGTGGGAAGCCCCGAAGCACATCCTGTTCCTGCCCGAGCTCCCTGAGCAGCCCCAGGAGCTGATGCTCTCCGTGCTCCTCAGCCAGTGAGGTCTGGGGCAGTCCCGGCATTCCGGGCATTCCGGGGATTCCGGCCGGGCTTTAGGGCACTTGGGGATTTTGGGGCTCGGGGGGGAGAGAGGATGAGGGGGGCTTGGGGCTGGATATTTTGGGAAAATATCGGGATTTTTGGGGGGAATATCTGGTTTTTAGAGGGGAATTTCTGGATTTTGGGGGGAAAATACCAAATTTGAGGGGGGGGAAGGAAATACTGGACTTCTTAGGGGGGAATTTCTAAGGTTTTGATGGGGGAGTTACTAGTTTTTGGGGAGGGATTTCTGGATTTTTTTCAAGGGGGAATTTCTGGATTTTTTGGGGAATGTTTCTGGATGGGGAACGAGGTTTGGTTTGGATTCTTTGGGGGGGAATAATTCTCGATTTTCTGGAGGAATTTCCTAGTTTGTTGGGAATGTTCCCGGATTTTTTGGAGCATCATTTCTGGATTTCTTTGGGGAAAATTTCTGAATTTCTGGGAGACTATTTCAGGATATTGGTTTTTTTTTTTTGGGAGCATTTCTGGATTTGGGGGGAACATTCCCAGGTTTCTGGGGGAACATTCCCGGGTGTCTCGGGGAACATTCCTGGGTTTTTGGGGAACATTCCCATGTTTCTGGGGGAACATTCCCAGGTGTCTGGGGAACATTCCCAGGTTTCTGGGGGAACATTCCCAGGTGTCTGGGGAACATTCCCAGGTATCTGGGGGAACATTCCAAAATAACTCCAAAATAACCCCAAACTAAAAAAAAACGGGCCTGAAATACCCAAAAATCACAAAAAACTGCATCAAACCCACCCCTAAATACCCAAAAACCGCCGCAAAACACCCAAAATCCCACCAAACCACCCCAAAATCCCATAGAAATGTCCTGAAATCCCACCAAACCACCCCAAAACCCCTCAAAATTGCCCCTGAATACCCTAAAGCTGCCCCAAATCCTTCAAGCTGCCCCAAAATCCCATAGAAACACCCTAAAGACCCTCCAGACCAGCCCAAAAGCCCATAGAAACACCTGAAAATCCCTCAAAACCACCCCAACACACCATAAATCCCATCAAACTGTCCCCAAATGCCATAGACCTGCCCCCAAATCCCATCGAAATATTTCAAAATCCCAGAAAACTGCCCCAAAAATGGTCCTGACCCTGCCCCAAACCCCCCTGCACGCCCCCACTCCCCCAGGTAAGTTCAGTTCATCCGAAATCCTCCTTTTTTGTACTTAATTCTCCTTTTTTTATCCCAAATCCTTCTTTTTTTATCTCAAGTTCTCCTTTGTTATCCTAAATCCTCCCTTGTTTATCCCAAATCCTCCCTTTTTTGTCCCAAATCTTCCTTTTTTCAACCTCAAAATATCTTTTCATCCCAAAGCTCCTTTTTTGATCTCAAATCCTTCTTTGTGCAACCCAAATTTCATTTTCCCACCACAAATTCTCCTTTTTCCACCCCAGATCCTTTGTGTGTCCCCAAATCCCTTTTCCCATCCCAAAATCTCCCTTTTCCACCCCAAATATTTCTTTGTGCATGCCAAATCTTCTTTACCACCCCAATTCCCCTTTCCCCACCCCAATCCCCTTCTCCCACCCCAAATCTCTTTTTCAACCCCAAATCCCCTTTTCCCACCCAGGATCTTTCCCCATCCTGAATCCCCCAATTCCCACCCCAATCCCCTTTTTTTCCCCAGCGTTGGACCCAGGGTCTCTGCAGACATTGCACCTGGAGCTGCCCAAATAACCCCAAATAAACCCCAAATAACTCTAAACAAACCCCAAATAACCCCAAATCACCCCAAACAAACCCCAAATAAACCTAAACAAACCCCAAATAACCCCAAAAAAATCCCAAATAAACCCAAACCCCACTGTGCCCCCCAGGGCTGGAGGGGGTTTGGGGGGAGGGGATTGGGGACTGGGGGGGTCATGACCCCAAACTTTGGGGATTGGGGGTGTTTGATCTTAAAATTTAGGGGGGGGGGGGGGGGGGTTGACGCCTAAGGGTTTGGGGGATTTTGACCCCAAGCTTTGGGAATTGGGGGTGTTTGATCCTAAAATTTGGGGTTTGGGGGGGTTTGACACCAGGGTTTGGGATTTGGGGTTTTTGACCTCAGGATTTGAGGATCAGGGTGGTTTGACCCCCAGACTTTGGGATCAGGGCGTTTGGACAACCCAGATGTTTCAAACTCCAGGATTTGGGGTCAGGGGGTTTTGACCCCAGAATTTGGGCATTGACCCCAGGATTTAAGGGGGATTTAACCCCAAAGTTGAGAGGATCAGGGGGATTTGACACCCCCACGTTTGGGATCGGGGGGCCTTGACCCCAAAGTTTGGGTATTGGGGTGTTTGAGCCCAAACTTTGGGGAGGAGGTGGGTTGGGCACCCCAGATATTTCAAACCCCAGGAAGTTGGAGATTGGGGGTTTTAACCCCAAACTTTGGGGGTGTGGGGTGTTTGACACCTCAGGATTTGGGATTTGGGGGGATTTGAGCCAAGCTTTTGGGAATTGGGGGTGTTGGACACCCCAAATGTTTCAAACCCCAGGATTTGGGGTCAGGGGGATTTAACCCCATTGTTTGGGAATTGGGGAGTTTTTGACACCCCAGGATCTGGGATTTGGAGGGTTTGATCCTAAAATTTGGGGTTCGGGGCTGGGGGTGGGGCTTGACATCCCAGAGTTTGGGTTTGAGGGTGTTTGACCCCCCCAGTGTTTGAACCCTCAGGATTTGGGGTCGGGGGAGTTGACCCCAGGATTTGGGGTGTTTGACCCGCTGGGTTTGGGGTCGGGGTTGAGAGCAGAGCCATTTCCTGGAAACAGCGGCGGGACCAGGACTGAGAACAGGATCGGGATCGGGAATGGGAGTGGGATCGGGGTCGGGAATGAGATCGGGAACGGGAACAGAAATGGGAATGAGATTGGGATCGGGAACAGGATCAGGAACGGGATTGGGCTCGGGAAGGGGAGAAACCTTGACCCAATAATGGACCCCGCCCCCAGGGAGCGACCCTGCCCCAATCCCGGGATGGAGCAATCCCCTCAATCCCAGACCCCTCCCCAATTCCCAAACCCTCCCCAATGCCAGCCCCTGACCCAGTCCCCCTCCCCAGTCGCTGAACGGACCCTCCCTCAATCCCAGCCCGCCCCGATCCGGATCGGAGCCATCCCCGGAGCCTCCCCCATTCCCGGACTGGACCCTTCAATCCCTTTTTGGGGCGGCTCCTGCCGCTTCCAGCCCATTTTTGGGGGATCCAAAGGGCTCCGGGGACCCTCCCCACTTTGGGGGTGTTGGGGTGGCCCCAGGGCCGCCCCGAGGGCCGAGGGGGGATGGAAACCCCCAAAGCCGGGGGGCTCCTGGGGGTCCCCAGTTCCCCCCGTCCCCACCCCAAAACAGCTCCTGGCCAATCAGAGCGCGCGGCGCTGCTGACAACTCAGTTGCCGGGCCGGCGATTTTCAGGCAATCAGCGCCTGCGATAGCGCTGCTCATCGGTTGCCAGGCAGATCAAAACGCTTCTCAATGCGCTAGCCAATCAGAGACTGCGCGGGGCCATTTCTAGCCAATCAGATCGCTTGTTCTCGATGACTCCTCAGTCGCCAGGCGGACCCGCAGCGCCCAGCGCTCCCCGGGAGCGGAATTTGGGGAGGGGGGAGGTGACCCTGGGGATGGGGATGGGGCGTGCGGGGGCAGCTGGGGCCGGACTGGTGGCACTGGTGGTGCTGAGAGCCCCCCCGGCCGCGGGGGTCGCGGTGAGAAGGGGTTGGGGGCCCCAAATTAAACCAAAGAGGGATCGGGACCCTCCCACGGAGCAGGAGGGGCCTGGAACCCCCAAAACCAATCACGGGGGAGGGGAGCGGGGATTGGGGGAACGATGGGGAAGGCGGGGGAAAGAGGGGGATGGGACACCCAAAAAGGATCAAGACAACTTGAGGTGGCCACCTTTCTATGTGGATGGTAGCCAATGGTAGCCAATGCTTTTTCCCAGTCCATGGGATCCCAGTCTGTGCAATCCCAGTCCATGTGGTCCCAGTCCATATAATCTCAACCCAGTTTATCCCAGTGTGTACCGTCCTGATCCCTATGGTCCCATTCCATATGGTCCCAGTCCATAGGATCTCAGTCCAGGTGATCCCAGCCCATGTTTGATCCCAGTCTGTGTGGTTCTGCACACACTGCCAGGGTCTGAAATTCCAGTCACCAGCCAGGAAAAAATGTTCCTGCCCTTGAATGTCCTTGCTGTCCTCTCAACGAGTTATAATAAAACTAAAAATCAATAAATCCTAATTTAAATAAAATAGAATAAAAATGAAATTTAAAAATTTCAACTCTTACAACCCTCCTAGGGCTCCGCTGCCGGAATCAGCAGGAGTGGTGTTGGCCTCTTCAGGGGAGTTAGAGTGGGACCCGACCAGAGCGGGGGCCCTTAAACCCCAAAAATCCACCCTGGGGGGCAAAACATCCCCTACAGCGGCTTGGAGTGAGTCCCCCAGAAAAATGTCACTTAAAGCTGTCATGATCACCCCTGAAAAGGGGCTTGTGGGGCTGTGGCCCCACAAACACCTGAAAATGGGGAGGAAAAAACACCCTTGGAGGGGTGAGGTCCCCCCAAACATCCCTAAAAAGAGAAAAACTCCTCTTCAGAGGGGCCTGAAGACCCTTCAGGGCCCTCGAGGAGGGACAAGATCCCCTCCTCTGCTGGGGCCTCTCCGAGCCGGGAGCTCTCCCGTTGGCGGCTGCCCTCGGGGGAGCCCCGAATGACGGCGGCTCCTGGGCGGAGCCCCCCTCAGCCGGGGCTGTGGAGGGAACTGGGGGGGCTGGGACGGGGCCTGGGGGTCCTGGGGTGACCTGGGGGAGCCTCAGTGGGTCCCACCTCCCCCTGTGCCCCCTCTCCCACCCCCTTCCCAATATTGCCCCCAAACAAAAGGTTGTGGCTGTGCCAGCGCCCCCACTGACCTCCAGCCCTGGGAACCTGGAGCAAGCGGAAACCACAACTTTGCAAATGCTACCTGTGCCTGAAGCAAATGGAAAGAGAACTGGGGTGTGAAAAATAAAGCTTGTTTATTTTCAGAAAAACAGCAAAGAAAACACAGAACACATTTACATTGTAAGAATATTTGTAACAACAACTATCTATGGAACGTATATACCCAAGAACATATCTAACAAAAGTCTATGAAACGTATTTACAGAAGACAAAAAGAAGCCCTAAAACCTATAGCCTAAAGACAACAACAAACTCTACAACGTATGTACAAAAGGGTGGCATCTCTGTCCGGGATCTCCATCGGTCCTTGAGGAAAAGCAAGAGGCACGGTCACTCCAATCAGGCGGAGAGGGCTCTTCCATGTGCCCCCAGGCTGGCCCAGCAAGCGCAGCACAGGCTGGGGATGGCCACCAGAACCCAATGCACCGGGTCCCACATCCCTGAGCAGGGACCACCCAGCCCAGTCCCAGCCTGGCAGCAGGGGACCCGCTCTGCCTGTGGGGACCACATGCCTGTCCTGCTGCTGGTATTGGTCTTCATCCCAAGATCATGGCCTCTTCCTCATCTTTCTCATCAATGTCCATGTCCTCAAGGTACTCTTCCATTTCCACGTCCATCTCCTCTTCCACATCTACCTCCATCTCCTCTTCACCAGTCTCTTCTCCATCCACTTCCATCTCCTCCTCTGTATCCATCTGCATGTCCACCTCCATCTCTTCCTCTCCAGTCTCTTCTCCATCCACTTCCATCTCCTCCTCCATATCAATCTCCATGTCCACCTCCATCTCTTCCTCTCCAGTCTCTTCTCCATCCACTTCCATCTCCTCCTCTGTATCCATCTGCATGTCCACCTCCATCTCTTCCTCTCCACTCTCTTCTCCATCCACTTCCATCTTCTCCTCTGTATCAATCTCCATGTCCACCTCCATCGCATTGTCTCCATTCTCTTCTCCATCCACTTCCATGTCCTCCTCTCTATCAGCCTGCATGTCCACCTCCATCTCGTCCTCTCTCTCGGTGACAGCCTGCAGAGGTAGCAACACCTCAGAGTGGGGTCCCTGTCCCACCCCATCCCCACAGAACTCCAGCCCAGCCGGGCAGCTGGGGGGTGTCCACCTCCATGGAATGGCGCCGTACCTTCCTCAGGACAAATGTGAGCATCCTGCAGGGACGGATGACAAAATCCAGGCAACAGAGAGCTTTCAGGACTGATGGGAGTATCAGGGCGCAGGTGACGAGAAGAGTGACAGGGAACATGGTGAAGGGTGAGCTGGCACGAGGGCTGGCACAGGGTGGGCTGACACAAGGGCCAGTGGTTGTGTTGTGCTCTTTGCTGGACGCTGGAAGTTCCTGCTGGAACATCACATCTGTGACATCACAGTGGATCTAAAGAGCATCTTGTTCCGAGCTGAGCAATCTTTCCCAGCCCATGCTGCTCACAGCCCTGTTGCCAAGGATGGGGCATCCACAGCCTGGGCCAGTGCCTCAGCAGCCTCTGTGTAAAAGAGCAGCTCCCTCAGATCCAACTTCAATCAGCCTCCTGCAGTTGAAAGCCATCCCCCCTTGTCCTGTTGCCACGGGCCCGGCTGAACACTGTCCCCGTCTTTCCTGTGGGACCCTTCCAGTCCTGCAGAGCTGCAGGGAGGCCTCCCCAGTGTCTCCTCTTTCCAGGCTGAGCATCCCCAGCCCCACTTGGACGGCAGTCAGGTAGATCAGGGGGAGTCAAGGCTGAAGTCAAACAGCATCAGGAACTGAGAGGTGGAAGCTTTAGGCCCAGGTTTGCCTCTATAATAACAGTGGAGGGGAAGATGGTGGGACACTGGCTCTGTTCTAACCGGTGAATATTTACTTTTTTTTTTTTTTTCCTTCTTTTCTGTCATGCTGATGCAGGTGTTGCTGTTTGCAAGGAAGCTTGGCACAATATCCATTGTCTTCTCCATTTGTGAAACACCGAGCAGAGTCTGGGCAGGCTGATGATGCAGAGCAAAACCTGCAAATACACCGGTGATCCTGAGCCTGGAGGGTGCAGCTAAACCCGGCCAAAAATAATTTCTGGAAAGTCAAGCCTGGTTTACATTTTCTTGAGTTTGGCTATCCCTGAACCGGGGGAGAGGGCATTCGGGGCAGGGGGTACCACAGGGGTTCCCCTCCCCCGTTTTTGGGGGGTTTCCCATGGTGCCCCCTCCCCAAAAAGCACCGCGGACCCCCTGAAGCGGCTTCTGTTCCACCGGCCGGTGCCCCCTGATCCAGGACGGCCCCCGGTGAGTCTGGGGCGCTCTGGGGGGATTTTGGGGGGATTTTGGCGGCATTTATGGGCTTTGGGGGATTTTGTTGGGAGATTAGGGGGAATTATTGGATTTTGGAGAGAATTACTGGGTTTGTGGGGTTATAGGGGTTTTGTGGGATTTGAGGATTTTGGATTTTGGGGATTTTTTAGGGTTTTGGGGTGGTTATTTTTTGGGGGGTTTATTGAAATTTTTGGGAGGTTTTTTTTTTTTTTTAATTTTGGTGGGTTCCACTGGGATTTTGTGGGATTCTTTGGTGTTTAGGAGTTTTTAATTGGGATTTTTGGGGGATTTTGGGGGGTTTTAGTGGAATTTTGGGGGGCTTTGGAGTTGTCCCAGGGTGTGGGGAAGGGCTGAGAGGCACCAACATCTGGTTTAAACCCCTGAAAGTCCCAATAAACCCCATGAAATCGCAATTAAATTTCACAAATTCCCATTAGAATACCCTCGAATCCCAAAAAAAGCTCACAAAATCCCAATTAAACCCCGCAAATCCCCCCAAAAATGTCTCCAAAACCACAAGAAGCCCCACAAAATCCTCACGAGACCCAAAGAAATCTTGGCAACACCCAAAAAAACCCACAAGCCCCCCCAAATCCCCACTAAAATACCTAAAAAACCCAAATCCCCAAAGAATCCCACTAAATGCCCCAACAATTCCAATAAAATGCCTCCAAATCCCCTAAAAATCCCAATAAAACCCAGAAATAATTCCAGAGGATCCCACAAAATCCCCACAAAATCCCAGTAAAACCTTCCAAAATTCAAAAGAAAACACAAAAAAAATCAATTAACCCCCAAATACCCCCAGGAAAAAGACTTCCCACTCAAAGCACCAAGAAAACCCCTCAAAATCCAAACTCCCAAAATTCCCAAACACCCCCACACCCAATAATTCTCCCCAAAAACCCCAACAATTCCCTGTAAACTCCCAACACAATTCCCAAAAGCCCAAAAAAGCCCCAGATTCCCAAACCCCTCCCGAGCCCTCCCTGGTCCTTCCCGGTCCCGCCCAGGCCCATCCGGGGCCGCAGCCAAAACTGCCCGGAGCGGACGCGGAGGTCCCGGAGTGACCCCGGAGCCGATCCCGGGCTCGGCCTCGGGCTCAGCCCCTTTGGGGGATTTTGGGCCGAACCGGGCAGGTTTAGGGTGGGCTTCAGATCCCTTGCGGGGATCCCGAGCCTTTTCGGGTGGATTTTCAGCCCCTGTGGCTGATTTGAGGCCGAATCTGGTGGGGTTTAGGGGGGATTTCAGACCCCTTTGGATGATTTTAGGCCCATGTGGGTGGGGCTGGGGCCCATTTGGGTGAGTTTAGGAAAAACTGGGCCCATATGGGTGAATCCTAATCCTGTGGGGGTGATTTTAGGTCCCTTTTTTTGGGTATTTTGGGCCCATTTAAGTAGGGTTTTTTGCTTCTTTGGGCAATTTTTGGTTGAACCAAACCTTTTTAGGGTGATTTTAGGTCTTCTTGTGTTGGTGTCAGGGACATTTTGGTGATTTTAGATACCTTTGGATGATTTTAGGCTGGACCAGATACTTTCAGGGTGGATTTTAGTCACATTTGAAAGATTTACGGGTGATGTTAAGCCATTTCTTGAGGGCTATAAAACACTTGGGGCAGTTTTAAGCCCTTTTGGTTGGATTTTAGAGCCCTCTGGATACTTTTAATCCCATTTGGTTGATGTCAGGCCGAACCATGTGGATGTAGGCTGCATTTGATGCCCTTTTGGGTGATTTTGGGTCAAACCGGGCTTTTTTAGGACAGCGCGTCCCCTTGGCCCCGGCCCTTTCCCCTCACGGTTCTGCCCTTTCCTCGCTCCTTTCCCCTCACGGTTCTGCCCTTTCCTCGCTCCTTTCCCCTCACGGTTCTGCCCTTTCCTCGCTCCTTTCCCCTCATGGTTCAGGATCCCGGAGCGGGGGAGGAGGAGGAGGGAGGGAGGAAGAGGCGCAGCGGCAGCAGGGAGCAGCCGGAGGAGAGGAGAGAAGGAATCGCGTGGCCCTGGCGCTGCCTGAGCTCGCAGCACCCCGGGAGCATCGCCCCCATCCCGCAGGTGCCCAGGGAGGGGGAGCTCGGCCCAAATATCCCGGGGCTCCCTGGGTTTGGGGTTGTTGGGGGGATGTTTGGAGCTGGCAGGGCTCCAAAGCCGAGCCGCAGCTGGCCCTCGGGGGGACATCGGGGGGTCCCCGAGAGGTGTTTTCGGGGGATCCCAGTGTGGGTGGCGGCAGAGCCCCGTCAGGGGGACACCGGTTTTGGGGAGCCCCGGGAGAGCCGCGGCTGCCCTGAGCGGGAGCCCCGAGAGAGGAGAGCCCCAGAAGCCCCAGCGGGGAACCCGAGAGGGGGGACCCCTGGCAGTGCCGGCACCCCGGCAATGGGGGGTGCTGGGGCTGGAGGGGCGGCATGGCCGGGAAAGGGGTGCGGGGCTCCCGGGGCCGCCAGGGTCTGCTCCCAGCAGGAGCCCAGTTGCTCCCAGTCATTCCCTGTTATGATACAATTTGCCCCAGCACAGTCCCTGTTGCTCCTACTTTCATCCAGTGTGTTCCCAGTTGCTCCCAGTCACACCCAGTATGGGGGATGATGTGCCTGGTGTGTTCCCAGTCAGTCTCAGACACTCCCAGTATTAGTCCAGTCCTTTGCAGTATGGTCTAGGGATGAGACCAGTGTGCTCCCAGTCACTGCCAGTATGAACCAGTTGTGCCCCACATGGTTCCAGTTGCTCCCTTTCACCCTCACTTTTGTTCCAGTCACTCCCAGTCTCTCCCAGTGTACCCCAGTTCCTTCCAGCATACTCCCAGTCACTCCCAGTTCCTTCCAGCATGATCCCATTTGTTCACAACCACTCCCACTCAGCCTCAGTGTAGTTGCACTCACTGCCAATATGATCCCTGTCACCTCCAGCATGATCCCAGTTGATCCCAGTATAAGCCCAGTTGTTTCCAGTCACCCCCAGCATGCACCCAGTGACTCCCAGTTCCTCCCACTTGCTCATAGCATGATCCCAGTTGCTCACAGTTGCTCCCAGTCAAACTCAGAATGATCCCAGTCACTCCCAGTGTATCCTATTTACGCCAGCATGGTCTCAATTGCCCGCTGCAGGCTCCTACTCTGTCCCAGTGTGATCCCAGTATGATCCCAATATGATCCCAGTCTCCCTCAGTGTGAGCGCAGTCTGCCCCCACATGGGCCCAGCTACTCCCAGTATGATCCCAGTACGATCCCAGTATAAAAAAGTCACTCCCAGTGCTGCCATTCCTGGGATCCCCCAGCCCTCTCTGCGTTCCCCCCTCCCAGATCTCCCGAGAGGAGCCCCAAGGGCTGGCAGTCCCCTGGCAGGGTCCCCAGCAAGGCCCAGTTTGGATGCGCAGCCCCCAGTTTTCCCAGTGTGCCTCTCCTTTTTCCCGGGCCGGGTTCCCCCCGCCCCCAGCGGGTGGGAGCAGCCGTGAGCCCCGCGCTGCCCATCCCGACCTGTTCCGGCTCCATCCCCGCTCCTGCCGCGGGCTGCCAGGGCTGCGGGAACGGGGCACCGAGGATGTTGCTGCTCCTGGGGGAGGAGGAGGAGGGAGGGAAGAGGAGGCATGGGAGGAAGAGGAAGAGAAGGGACAAAGGAGGATCAGGTAAAGAAAAAGGAATCATGAGGTGGAGCCCTCCCTGAATTCGCAGCCCCCCTGTGACCATCACCCCCCATCCCATGGGTGACCAGGGATGGGGAGCTCGGCCCAGATATCCTGGGGGGGTCCCTGGGTTGGGTTTTTGGGGGGGATGTTTGGAGAATGAAGAATTGCAAAGCTGAGTGGAAAAGGCCCCTTGGGGGGACACTGGGGGGTCCAAGTGGCGGCTGACAGCAGAGGCAGCCTGGAGGAGCAGAGCCCTGTGTCCCCCAGGAGCCCAAAGTGGGGAGCCCAGAGAGGGGGGAGCGCCGTCATTGGCGGGACCCTCAACAGCCTGGAGAGGGGCAGGGGGGACTCCTTGGAGCCCCTGCAGCCCAAAGCAGAGAGGGAGGGGAGAAGGGACCCTGGGAGCCCAAAAAGCCCTGGCATCCTGTGCCAGGAAGGTGGACACAGCTTCAGCCAGAGCTCGGAGCTGGTGGGCCATGAGCAGGTTCACCATGGGGAGAAGCCCTACAAGTGCTTGGAGTGTGGTAAGAGCTTCAGGCAGAGCTCCCACCTGATCCAGCACCAGATGATCCACACCGGGGAATGGCCCTATGAGTGTGGGGAGTGTGGGAAGGGCTTCAGCTGCAGCTCCCACCTCGCCACCCACCAAGGCATGCACACTGGGGAGAGGCTCTACGAGTGTCCCCAGTGTCAGAAGAGGTTTCAGACCGGCTCCAGTCTCCTCAGGCACCAGCGGATTCACACGGAGGAGAGGCCCTTCCGCTGCCCTAACTGTGGAAAGGGCTTCAAACAAAAGTCCCACCTCGTCACCCACCAGCGCATCCACACCTGGGAGAGGCCCTACGAGTGTGGGGAATGTGGGATGAGCTTCAGCTGCAGATCCCACTTGATCTGCCACCAGAGGATCCACACTGGGGAACAGCCCTATGAGTGTGGGGAATGTGGGAAGAGCTTCAGCCAGAGGTCCCCCTTGATCAGCCACCAGAGGATCCACACTGGGGAAGACAATACAAGTGTGGGGAATGTGGGATGACCTTCAGCAGAAAGTCCCAGCTGATCATCCACCAAATGATCCACACTGTGGAGCGGCCCTATGAGTGTGCCCAGTGTCAGAAGAGGTTTCAGACCAGCTCCCATCTCCTTGTACATCAGCGGATTCACACGAGGAGAGGCCCTTCCGCTGCCCCAGCTGTGGGAAGGGCTTCAAACAAAAGTCCCACCTCGTCACCCACCAGCGCATCCACACTGGGGAGAGGCCCTACAAGTGTCCCCAGTGTGGGAAGAACTTCTCCAGGAGCTCTACCTTGACCCAACACCAACGGAGGCACCGGTAAGGGAAGCCCTGCAAATGCCTCAGCTGTGGGAAGAGCTTCGTGCCCTGCTCCAACTCCATCCCCCATGGGAGGACCCACTTTGGTCAGAGCCCTGGTGACCCACATTCCCAGTGATCCCTGCTGAGAAGACACCTGGAAGGTGGTCTCCACGTCCTCCTGGTTCCCCATAGGCACCTGGATGAACACAGGGGCAGGAACATCCATCAGGACTCTGATCTAAACTGGAAATTCACTGGCAGAAAGCGATTTGTTGACTTTACACCCCAAATAAATCTCACCCGCTCTGTCCAGTTATTTCTTCTGGTGGCATCAAGCAGTGCTGCATGATCTTGGAGGTCTTTTCCATTTCAATAATTTCTTTCTTCACCCTGTCTAAACAACCAGAACTGGGGTGAAAATAAAGAAATTGAGCAAAGAGATCTAAAGCTGCACCATTTACCTGGATTTGGGGGTGAATTTGGGGTTGGTTCAATAGAATATTTGGGAGGATTTGGGTGTTCTGAAGCTATCAAAGGCAGGGGACATGTCCACAATCTCATAGGTGTGCCGGCAAAAGGTGTCCACCTGAGCCCGCCTGTTCTCCAAGAATTCTAATTGTCTGTCCCAGTGCCTGGCCTGGGTCTCCCTATCCGGGATGTTCCCCCAAAGTGCCCAAATCACTGCTGAAGTGCCCGAGCTGGTCCTGGCTGTAAATGTTCCTGTCCACCAACCTCTCCTGGTCAGTGCCATGGGAGGTGGGAGTTTAGGGGCTCTTGGGGGGACTGGGAAGGGCTTCTGTCAATCCTGTGGGCATTTGTGGTGCTGGGAGGGGGCTTGGCAGGGTCTATGAGGGAGATTTGGGTCCCTGACAGGGCTGTGTGGCTTGCAGAGAATTTGGGTGGGTCCTGGGGGAGATGGAAACGGGTTTTGGTGGTTCTTGGGGTCATTTATCTTGCAGGGAGTAGTTGGTGGTGGGGGGTCCTGGCTGGGAGCTGTGGGGTGGTTTGAGGAGTCTGGGAGTGGCTGTGGGGCTGGGAGGGCGTTTTTGGGTGGTTGTGACTCCCCCAGACTCCCAAAGCTGCCACCAGACCCCACCCCCCAAGATACTGCCAGAGGTCAGTGGCTCCATGTTGGGGTTCATTGTCCTGGCTCTGCAGAAGATATGGGGGGGTCCCCGGGGCCGTGTGTGTCCCCCCAGAGCGTGTGTGACACCCCCCATCCCATTGTCACCCCCTTGTCCCTCCCCACAGGGCTCCAGCCCCAGCTCCTGCTCCCCCAGAGGGAATTTGGGGAGGGGGCAGGGGGGTGTGCAGCCCCCGCCGGGGGATGGCCCCGGCCCAGCCCCTTTGTTCAGCACCAAGCTGGGCTCGGGGCCGCAGGAGGAAGAGGCCGGTGGGAAGCAGATCCTGCAGCTGGGACAGTGCTGGGGGTCAGGGCAAGGGCCTGCCCTGCACACCTGGCTCGGGTGTGACCCTGCCCCGGCAAGGGAGCGGGACATTCCCATCCCCAGGGATCAGGGCTGGGAGCAGCACTTGGGGCACGGACATGGAAATACTGGGAGCGACTGGGAGCACTCTGAGGGCGTGAATTATTCCCCCGCCTCCACCTTCTCCGGCCGCCCTGCCAGCTGAGAAATGCTCGCTGGGCCTCGGCCTTGGCCAACAGCCCCTGGGCTCAGCTCCTTGGAGCTCATCACAAACACTGTCTGCTCCAGGCACTGCTGCTGCCCAACCAGCTCCTGGCTGCTTTAGGAGCAGCCCCGGGAAGTGTTTTTGTTCCCTCGGTGGCACAACAGCCCTGTTCTCACCCTGCCAAAGAAAGCTGTGGATGCCAAGTGCGGCCAGGATGAAACATTGCTGGCACTGAAGCCCCTCTCTTGGGGCCCTACAGACAGCGCTCCAAAAGGAGCCCCTTGGAGCTCTCCTGGGCCAGCGACTCCCTCGGAGTGGGGCCTCTCCGAGCCGGGAACTCTCCCGTTTGCTGCACTCGGGGATCCCCAACAACGAGGGAGCCTGGGCCGATCCCCCCACTCCTCCAGGCTCAACCCTTCCCCCGCTGGGGAGATGCCAAAGCATGGGCAGGGAGCATTTCCCTGCCCTCAGGGGAATTTCTCACAGGTGCCTTGCACTGACTCTTTGTGTCTGTGTGCACACAGGAGTGCCTGTGCTCGGGAAATGTGGCAGAAATGCTGCTCTCTGAGGGGTCTGAGTGCCTTGGATAGCTGAGCCAGTCAGGCCTGTCAGTAGGGTTAAATCACAAGGTCTAAGCTAAGTTAATTTGTGCTAAGAGTTGTTCTTTGCTAAGTTGTTAGGTTTAAAATATAAGCAAAGTTGAATATTGTTAAATGTTATTTCTCAGTGAAATTGCCAAGTCATAGATCATAAGTTAAGTTAAATACTGTAAAGTGCTGCTCTTTTGCTAAATTGTGAAGTTGAAGGTGGAAGTTAAGGTTAAGGTATAAGTCAAGTTCTGTTAAGTTTGAGCTCTGTAAGCTCTTGGGCCTGTATTCCTTTTATCCTTGCCCTCATTTCCTTGTGTCTCACACTCACACAGGGACAGTTCTCGGTTCATTTCTGGTTTGATTGCCTGGATTCTGTTTGGTTTTGTTGTTGCTTTGTTTCCTTTTTTGTGCCTGAAGTGTCCAGTCAGGAGCAGAGTGACTCTTGCCAAGGAACTTTGTGGTGCTGTTGCTCAATATTAAATCTGGTTTTTGCTGCTCCCTTGCTGGGGATTTTTTCAGCGCTCTCAAGCCCTCGTTGGCAACAGGGTGAAGGAGCCCTGGGCCAGGCTCTGGCCCTGGGGCACACGGGGACGCTGCCGGGGGTCCCTGTCCCCTGTCCCGCCCCCCATGGCCCTGTGTCAGGCTCTGGGCTCGATCTCGTGGAACATCCTCTGGGGGAGGCTGCGGCGCCAGGGGCGGGGGGACCCGGGGGGACAGGGGACCCCGCTGTGCACGAGCTGCGTTGGACTTCTCTGGGGGAACTGGGAGGGGGGGCTGGGGCAGAGTCACCTCCCCAGTGACCTCACACAGCCCCTGTGATGTCACACAGCCCCTGTGGTGTCACAGAGACAACTCTGAGATGTCGCCCTGTGATGTCAGACAGCTGCTCTGTGATGTCACAGAAGACTCTGAGATGTCACCCTGCAATCTCACTGTTTGTTCTTTGATGTATCGGTGCAAAGACAAAGAGAATAAATACTTCGAAACGACCATGAATCTCTACTATGTATGGCAAGAAGTAAATCATGTTTTGTTTAGCTGCATCTCACCATGGATAAAGCTGTGCATGGAAAGTGGCTCTCGCTGCTAGACAATATTATATAGGCCTGGTGGAAAAGGTTATATTAATAGACCAGCAGGGCCTCTCCGAAAGGACACAGATAACCAAGAATAGAGAAAAGAGAAAAACAGAAAAATGACTTTCTACTGTCACAATTTTGTGCCAAAACCTTGGTTATGAGAAGACAAAAAAAAGATGTATTAAACCACATGTTTTGCAGTTAGGGACTTCTCTGACTTCAACTCTTAGGACTGAATTGTTCCCCAGGAGCGTATAAAAGTGACTGTGTGAAGAAAACTTTTCCAAATATTCCTAAAAATTCAGGAGTACTCTGCTGCAATGTTTCAGGCACTTCAGGGCATTTTCAATTCAAGCTTCAAGCGTTTCTATGGAAATGCTTGAGAGACAGCATACTTCATATATCCAACATCTCTGTTTGCAACAAGTTTTTATTTCAGATAGGGGTATAGGAAGGACAGTCTCTAAATACAGAGGGTTAAATGCAAAGAATGACCCGTTTCAGGCAATTTGAGAAACTTATTTTCTTTTATTAATTTCTCAAACATAGATACTCAAGTATTATTTAAAAGCAGACAAGCAACTACAGTAGGGTATTTCTCTACACTAAGGGTAACTTTGCAGAATAGTTATACACTGACAAGACTTGTGTTTTCAAACTGGTGCAAAGATGTACCTCTGTCACTCCCATCATCTTCAAAATTGTCTCCCTTAAACAGTGTTAGCCAATCTCTTTGACTGAGAAAGGAACTTCTGTCTCTTTCTGCCATCTCTTTGTGTATTTATCTCCAAAGGACTGTGAGTACAGGAGAGATTATACTCCTCGACCTTTCTTTGGGGAACTCATCTCTAAATGGAACTGCAGAAATGGGGAGGGAGGAAAGGGAAACAGGATGTGACTTGAGTACCTGCATCGTGACCACAGATGGCCACTGCTAGACAGACACTGACGTCAGGCTGATCACGCTCTCCCCTTGGTGTGTAGCAGAATAATGTTGGGATTGCTAAAACTGCTCTGAATTGGATTTGCTTAACAGATGTCATTAGTAACAGTATTCCAATAAAGAGTTTTAAACTCTCTTCCGAGCTGATGCCACTTATCATGTATCTTCCCCGCATTCTTCTAGGGAAGCTGTTTTTGATGTTGTCCCTTCCTTCTTTTTACAAGGGAGCAAAAATTATTTGCCAAGTATCACTCTTCCAGATTTGTTTCCTCTCATTTTCCAAGATTTAATAAAGTGAACACTCAGCAGAATAGTTCTGTGTTTTTTGAACACAATTCTTCCTTTACCCAATTGAGGCCCTTCTGTGACCATGAAAACACAAAAAACTGTTGTGAGCTACAGTTTACACTTAAGAGGTTGATATGGGTCAGTTCTCCCAGGTTATTCTTAGTTCAACTGCTATGTAAACTGTTGATGTCAGTGACTGGAAGCTGCTCTCCAGGACATTATATATATGATAATTATATGACAGAAAATGCAACATATAGTTGGATCTGACCTTCAAGTTCACTAGCTTAAAAAAAAAAAAAGTCTGTAAGAAATTTGCTGGTTTTTCTATTTATAAATGCCTTCACATTTATATTTAGTTTATGCACATACAAGAGCCTTTCCTTGCATGGACAGCAGTGCCCATCCATCATCAATCTCGGGTATATTATAAGTCTCAATAATAACTGCCTCCAGAAAGCATTTTTGAGACAAAACAGGCAAATTCTTTTGCGTAACTATACAATCTTCCAGTAGTAGGATCTTCACTCTCACATAAACACTTCATGTTTTTCCGCAAAGGAATCTGAGATAGATTTTTCTGAGAAATAACAAACCACCAAAAATTAATTAAATAACAAACAAGAGGAAAACCCCATTTCTTCACTCAACACACTTTCCTTGATTTTCATAAGCATTCAGATTTACAGCTGCTGATACTACCACAGGAGCAGGGCTTTGTCTGGTTTTGCTTCCTCTTCCAGCAGAGCAAGCACAGCTGCAAAATGCAAACTCATTTCTAGGCTCTCTTCTACATCACCAGTTTAGTACATTCCAACCAGTCATAGTTGTGCAACACCCCGTCAGGGAACTGGGATTACTGCAGTGTCACAGACAGTTGAAGTGAGGCTCAAGGAGCTGTACATAATTTTAACTATGTTTCGTATGGATAATTAAATGATGCGTGACATGGAGATAAGCCAGCTGTACTGAAACTGAACAAACTAACTGCTCTGATGCAACAGTCAAGCATCTCATCAGTTATAAAATGAAACAGGTTTAAAGCAAAAACAATAGAGAACAGAATGCATGACATTGTAAAGTAGCATGTTCAAAGGACCATTTCTGAACTTTAGGCAAGTGTACTCATCCAGTCAAATTTTCAAAAGAATTCCTGGCACCAAAATGTTCTCTGTTTGCTTTTTCACCATGGTAAAAGAATGGATCACTCTTAGGGGAAAAAAATTCCTGTGTGCAAAACACTGCATGAAACTAAACAATGCTTTAAACGTGGCTAATTTCCATGTGGAGCTGATGATTTAGCACTGTCATCCTTCAGCAGAGGAGAAAGAACTGCCTGTCTTCAGTTTACTTATGCAAGATGAAGAAAGAATGTGAGGAGTGTGAATTTGATCTTGCTTCAATTTACTTCAGTGGCCAAACACTTGCCATGACTTCAGTGGAAGTGAGACTGCATCTTAGCTCATTCAATGTGGAGAAAAACAAATCAGCTGAGAATAATGCTCTTGTTGATTAGATTGATATTACTACCATAGTTGTTTTTAACAGTGCTAAGTAAATCCTCTTCTAAAAGCCAAAGGTTACCTTCAGTTGTGCTTTTTCCTATGTACTGTGTCACAATGGAGGATTCCTGGTTCTGTGACCAAGTCACCACTGCTCACAGCAAGCATGGCTTGCTCTGGGGCGTGGCCACATTCCCACATGGGAATGATATATGTTTGTGGATGTCACTGGGGACAACATCCAAATCTGGGCTGGGGCATCTCCCTCAGCCAATAAACCAGGGTGCACACTTCTGTAAAATAACTGCATTCACTGAGAAAAAAAGACTACACTAACTAAGATGTCCATGAAAATCAGCAAAGTAAATCAAATCAATAGGGTTACATTTGCAGTTAGGAATCTGCATTTCTGCAGGGAAATTTTAGGATAGCCACAAAGTGGAAAATGTTTAATTTTTGGGTTTTTTTCCTGAGACGGCAATCAATCTTCTGGTTTGGCTCTAGTCTACTTTTCCCTATAAAGTAGAACCTAGAGATACACTCAGAAAATATGTATGGAAGTACCTCTCAATTAATTAAAAAATATTATTACTCAGAAGATAGAGACACGACTGTCTACACTGTATGAATTAAACATACATGAATTAGGACACAGACTCTTCCATTCTTTAGTAACAAAACTGATGCTGTCCTGAAAATGACATTAATGAATGAGACTGGTATATGAAAACCTTCTGCATCTGCTCTAGACGTTGGAATGAGCATGTTAAATGATGCAGCAGACAAGGAGGATGCACTTCTTAGGGAAGCTGAATGTCACTTCTGTGCTTAAGGAGTTCTGCAGTTTGGATGAAGGTCACAGGCTATGTCCAGGTGCACGAAAATGAATGATAAATACACACAGTTTCTCCTAGACTGAAAGCAGAGCTAGACAAAGAGTATGAAAATCAGGAATAATTCATCCCCTGGTTTTCTAAAGATGTCAATCTTCTATTAGAAGACAGTTTGTTAGCTCCTCCGCATATTAAAGCTATAACATAAAAATAGAAGCACCTCAAACTTGTAGAAGTGTCTAAGATGCATAGATTAAGTAATGTCTATGCAGAGCGAGCACCCTAAAAACATCACAAGAGCAAGCAGTGACAATTTCTGGGATAGTAATGACATGAATCAGTATCTAAAAGTTAAGTATAAGTGAAGAAGAGAATTTTTCAACTAATGGATCAGGGAAAATGTGGGAACAAAGGATATGTGATTAAAGATCATAGTGTATTACATTAGCAGAGGTGGAGAATATATGACTTTGATTCTGTATTACAACACATTTCAATTGAGTTGTGTGTAGCTTTAGTTTTATACATGCACAATTTTTTAGAACACATTTTTAGAGTAGGGCATGCAATAAAGGAAATGCATTGTACTGCATTGATCCCCACATGACTCGCTGGAATATCTTAACATTTCCAGAACAGATTCCCACTTCTGAAGATGAAAACCCAGGGAAGATGAAAACCTGTAACTGCCATTAAGAGAAGGTCTAAAATTTTAATTGCTGTCTGAACACAAAGGAGCTGTGACATGCTGTGGTTTCTTGAAGCACTCCTGCAGTTACAGACACATCTTTAACTACCCCACCCTCTCCCTCTTCCCCATCCACCATTGACTGATGCAGCTGGGAGATTCAGTAACTGTGGAGCAAAATCTTGCTTACTTTCAGCTCTCCTGCCCCAGCAAATGCTCAGCTCCTCTGGGAAGATGGATCTATGCCATAAACACACTGCACCTGGAAGAGAATGAAAACTTCCCTTCAAACACACACATGTGACCAGCTTTCCGGAACTGCCTGATGTTGCCAGTTTTCGTCTGTTTTCCACAAAGAAGGGAAAGAACCTTGTATTCTCCTCCTCATGATATTTCAAGTCTTAATTCCAAAGAACAGAGATGCCAGGACTTGTCAGTGACATGACTAACAATCTTATGAGAACTGGCAAGACAGCTCATTTCTCCTACAACCTACAGAAACCTTGGAATTATTTTGTCTGAAACACTTGGGGGAAGCAAGATGGACTTAATTCTGACAACTTTATTGAATATTCAGTACATCTGAAATCCTGATATCAACAACAAAAATATGGTTTAATTATGATAAGCCATACTGTTATCATTTACAATACATAAGTGTGAAAAAACTGCAATGAATTTTTTCTTGATCCATGTGGAAAAATACACACCTTCCACCCCCCCAAGAAAAGTAAGACAAGGCACAATAAATTCTCGTAATTCTCTTTCTTCTGGCTTTTCAGTTCCATCACAGCTCTCCAAATTAAGATTTATGTGCTATTTTGCATCTGTATCTCTTGTTGATTTGCCCCCCCACAGGGTTAGAGGTGGATAAGTTTGGACAGGAAACAGTATCCCTCAAGCCAAACTGAAAGGTTTATAAAGTTGCTAATAAAAGTTTGGGTCAGGGCCTAAATATCAATCATCTGCTCATTGTCTTTTTAAACAAGCTCAGGCATTTTCCCAACCACTCCCAGCAGGTCTCTGCCACTATTCTAAACTAAGATTTCAGACATTTCTTTTTTTCCTGTGTTGACCTCAACAATTTTTTTTCTCCCCCTCTCTACCTGCCAAATGCATCCATCAGGATTTTGCCAAAGGCTATCTGCTTTTGAAGTTGAGAGGAATTCACTAATCGTGAGTGTCAAATCCACAATAAATGCCATTGCCATATGGTATGTGCTGCTTTTGGGAATTATCTCAAAAGGCCTAGCTGTGAGAAGGCTGGCTGTATGTTAGGAGGGTTTTACTGCTAACTTCCATAACTCATGTCAGCTTTTCAGTTTCTGTATTCATTGGCTTCAGTGAGTGCAACTGTTTCCTGAATTTATAAATATGTTGTCAAGATCCCTTGATCTTGCTTCCTCCGTCTCTCTCACACAAACACATCCAAACACATCTCTACACAGTGGAATAGCATGCACAGTGGCATGCAAATCTAGCAAAAGAGAAGCTTGTAAATAAATAGCATGTCATTCTGCTTACTCAATAAATTCCTCTGGGTGTTAAACTCATGACAAACGTATCATAAGCCCCGATGAAGGGTTTACAGCCTGTCCCATCACACCATCCTGAGTGCAATTCTGCCATGCATAGGAAGACATAAGTTTGAAAAACAGAGCAGAAATAGGTCCCGTAAGGGCAGGGTGCTGACATAGATGAAACATAACTAACTGGAGAGCGTTTGTTATAGCTGAAGAAGACAGCATCAGTGTCACATCTCTGTGCCTGTGGAGGTGTAATCTACATTCAAAGCAACATGAAATCTATCTCCTTTAAAAAAATGTCCATTAATACATAAATGTGTCTGTGTTGAAACTCCTCAGATACCTTTCCCAACTAGAACTACACACAAGACTAAGAAATTCCACAGAGAAACACGATTTGGTGATCCAAAGAGGCAAGGAGAAAGAAAACCACATATGTGGAGTTTAACATACCAACGTAGTGATAGAAAAAGAATTACAAAAATAAATGTCAGGCCCCTTGAAACACTTGAGGCAGCGCTCTCAACTTTCTCTGATGCTCTAGGAAGACGTGAATGTCCTCCATGTCTCACATCATCCCCACCAGCCACATGGAAATATCTCCAATGCAGCTCAGAGTGTTTCAAGTATAACTCCCCTCTAATTTATGTAGTCTGTTAACATCCTCTTGGAGCAAACAGAAATAATAGTTTAAAAAGACAGCTCTATTTCAGAAACATGTGCCTCTACATGACAAAAAAAAAAAACAACCAGAATTTAATACCGTCCCTAGGCAGAATTTATCCATCTTTAAGGCTTCTATTTTGTATGTCTGATTTGTTTTCCTGGTAAGTAATACAAATTAACTGCTGGCAACATCACATCAAAACAAAAGCAGCAGAATCAGAAAAAAACACTGAAAAGTTTACCTTTCTAGGAAAGCTTCAGTCTTGGGATATTTTGTTTTGACATTCCAGTGACTGGAAGGAACAGCATCACTAAAGACAGCAGGCTGCAGGCATGTGGCACTTGCAAAGTTCTCATTCTGCTCTCTTCTTCTGCATCTTCTTTTGCACTATCTCCCCACTTTTCAAACAACCCAAGTTTTATCTGGAAGAAAAAAAGGAAAACATCTGTAGACCTGCATTACTGCATAAATAATAATTCTGTAAGCAAGCCAGACCTACCTTTAAAGAGCAGCTCATTTAATTTCTTAGCTACAAAAGGATTTTTTTTCTCCAGTACAAGTAAAAATGTTTTGTTTCTTTAATACTAAATTTACACATTTTGACATTGGAAAAATATGTAAACTTTTCAACACCAGTGTCTAGCATAGCTAAAGTTCAAGCACAAATTAAATTAATACAGTATCCACACAAAGAATATTTGCCATTCAAAAGTGACCACGCAACTTGTTAGTTCATACCAGTTGACTGGATATCTTAATGTTTTATAACTTTTTATCTCAGTACTAAAGCTATTTTATGTTTATGCTATGACTGGAATGAACTGTAAGGTCTCAGATGCCATGGGGGTACAAGCAGCGTTAACAATGAGTACATACCCATCAAAACTTTCATAAATAAACTAAGAAAATTGGGTAGAACAAGCAGTTGTGTTTAGTTTTAATAGAAAAAAAGTCAGTGCAGATGATGGATTTAAAAGTGCTTTCAGTATGATATTTCCAGCAGAATAACTGCAACTCATCCACCAAAACGTCCTATAAACTTTAATGAGTGTTTCAGGCTGGGGTCAATAGGCTGATATGAGATTTTGTTAGCACAATGTGCAACTAAGCCAGCTTTGCAGCACTTTTCACTTAATAAGTGTCATTCATAGTCCATAAATCTTGAAGTGTTTTACAAATGAAAGCAATTATCCCTGTCCTTATTTTCCCTATGCAAAAACAGAACCATAAAGCTGCAGTGAACCTATTTCCTCAAGGTCACACAGCACAGTAGTTGAAAAGAAAACAGCAACAACAATCCTGGTGTCCTTTGTACCCAGCTGTCAAGGATCTCTTTTGCCCAATAACTCCACTTTTGCACAAGAAATTATTTTAAATGGTGTCTTGAGTTCTGAAGGCAAAACTTGATGGTTAATAAATCACAGAGATCAGAGTATGAAAATACTTGTAAGACCAGATCCTTCCTCCTGCAAGTGCATGATGCTAGAGGTCAAGGGAGACAGCTGGTGAAATAAAAAATATCAGTGTTTGAGTAATGCTGTAAAACCAAGGAGTAAAGAAATGTTATGCTTAGTCGAGAGATTAATGGCTCATGACTTGCCATGAAAATTATTTTCTGAAAGGTACTGGAACTGCCTGATTAAAAGAGCAATCCTAGCGCCCACGTCAGCCAGCACTTGCACAGACATCAAAAGAGAGGCTCCTTACAAGCCCATGAGGGATGCAGCACAGCTCGTGGCCCCTGGTCTAGCATTCGAGCTCCTGCAGCCCGGGGTCAGGCAACTCTGAGCTACAGCAGCACCCAGAACCATGGCATGAAAGCATGGAAACAGTTTTCTCCAACAGAGGAAATCTCTCTCAGATGAAACTTGGGCTTTCTGAGCCTCCAGAACTTCTGTTAATAGTAAAAGACAAAGAAGTGTGCAAGAAGAGCACGGTGGTGAAAGAGAAAGAGGGAAATAATTTGTAAAATGCCCAAAGCGTAGCTCCTATTGCGGAACACTGAGCTTCATTCTTCTCAGTCCCCTCTTCAACACTGACATTCAGTGTCTGAATGTACTACTCTTGGCCAAGGGGAGTGCATGTTCATGAGATGACATGGCGAGAAAACAGACAAACATGAAATGCCTGTTTCATCTTTCCCTTCCCTTTATTACAGAATGAGATCTGAAGAGAAGGCCCTTACTTCTTCTGTGCCAACACATCTATTTGAGGGTGCACCACAAAAGACTGATGTGGATTGGACTATCGTAGGGTTAAACTGCCTTTAAAAAATCTATTTAGGGGGAAGAAGAGGAACAGAGTGGGAGGGGAGGAGGGGTAAGAATATATGAAGGTGAGACACCAGCCCTGTCCATCTTCAGCAGGATGATAGTGACAAACCACACTTCAAAAAGAAGCAATTAAGTGGGAGCCAGTCTCACTTGCAAGCATGTTGAGACGTCATGGCCTGAAGGTCTGGGCCTCAGTCAACAGGGAATTCACCAAAGGATTTGGGGTTCATTTTCTTGAGGCAAATTACTGTGAAGAATCAAGACTAAATTTGACTAAAAAACCAGTTTTGTCGATGCACTGTCATTTGCTGAATTGATTGAGAATCAGCACCAAACTCAGGCCTTTGGCCATAGCTCACAACCTCACTTTTTCATTTAGGCATTTTTTTCTAATGGGAACCTTCAGGGTTTTTTGGTTGTTTTTTTTTTTTTTTTCCCCTCTTTTTCCTTTTATTTGAATAATGTCTCTGAAAAACCATTTGCCTTCACAAGGCGGTTGGTTAGTTTACACTGGAGGCAGCTGCTCTGTGGGCTCGAGCCAACCCTGTCTTTAGATTCATTGCAATCTGGCCAGATTGTCACATATATTTTTAGTTTATGATGATCCTCTAAAACAATTCCAGCTTCCACACAGAGTCCTTCCAACAGTCTAGCTCAGGTTAATGAACTTCAGGCCAACTAACTTGCCATTAATCTTCAGGAAATATCCTTTCTCTCTGTAACATAAGCAATGTCAATTAGTGTCCTGTGCTGAAAAGACCCACAGTCACACTGATCCGAAGCAAACAGTCCCATGAGCAGAAATAAAACATAAATCCTAAAAGCAAATTCTACTACCCCGTTCCTTCCTCCCCTCAAAAGTAAGAAGAATTTGGTCAGAGAAGGAAAAATTACTGGTTTGTTCAGTTCTTTGATACTTGAGCTAAGGACCAACACCTTCTAAAACTTCCTCACCATGAAGAGATCCAAAATAAATGAGGAAAAAGAGTCTGAAAAGAAAAATGCCGAGGCTAAAGCTGCTTCCCCACCTTGGCTTCAGCTAGGAAATAGCACTGCACTGTGTTAATTATCACCTGCAAGACCGACCAGGGAAGGAAGCCATGCACACACCTCGCTGAAAAGGGGACATTTCCAGCGGAATAAAGGAGCTTTTATTTGCCCCATGTAGGGGCGGGAGGCACAAGGCTGAGAGGGGCTGAGCAGCCTGGCTCCATCCTGCTTGGACCTCCCAGCAGGGCCCATAAATTGGGACCGGGCTGTGGGTAACGCTGCCAGAAGACAGAAAGTGGAGCTGCGGGTGGGTTGCCATCCTGACAGAGAGAGGGGCCAGACCTGACTGGCACATGTGCCATGGCACGTCCCGAAACGAGGTGTCACCTCCCTGCAATTGGTCACATCTAGTGGAGCCTATAAAACAGATTGCTCCGAAGCTACTGTCTGAAACAAGAAAACCTGGGGCCAATTTACTAAACATAATTTATTCCAGGCCCTTTGTGGCAATAAACAGAGCTCTTCAGCCTTCTCAAACACACAGACAGTAAGGAGCTCTGTGCTTATGGGAGCTTTTTCAGATCGTACAGCCCAAACCTATCTAAATGCAAAATCTTGCATTCACAAATACTGTGTAGTTTCCGACTTCTCCTGGCGTCAAGACGTCCAGAGCTGAAACGACTGTGACCCATCTGCAAACACACACTTTTTAAACTGTATTCAGGAAACTCTCGGTTAATTCTGTGAAAAAAGCCTTTATGGAATTGGCGGATAATTTAAAACCTGTTTCCAGCACTATTTTTCCAAGGTCATTTTAAAATTCAGAATTTTATTTTCCAATAAAGAGTTGTGGCTCAGTTTTAGTGAATCTAATAGCAATGCTGCAAATTGTGACAACTGAAAATCTAGAGCTACAAACTCTAGATAAAATCTAGTCACTCCAAGCTTATAAATCTAGCCACTATAGCTTATAAAATCTAGTCACTATAAGCTTATAAGTTAATTATAAACCTAATAAGTAAGTTGCCTAAGCCACGTAGCTTCAATACGTAATTTTCTATCACTGATGCAAGAGTTTTTCTTTCTTCTCCTCATCTATCCTTGTTTGACATCTTATGGTTTTATTTTATTTTGGTCAATGGAGTCAGAAGAGAGCAAAAAATGTCCCTTCCAGACATCAGCAAAATAGCATGAGTGGCCTTTCAGACAAATATATTGCTTTAAAAGATTTAAAACTAACCAGCTACAATATAAACAAAAATTACCCCACCTACGATTCATATTTATTGAAAGGTACATTATCCCTTTATCATCTCTTTATTAAGAGATCAATATCTTTTTATTTAGATAGAATATTTTCTACTATTACAAGTAGAAAATCTATATGCACACAAATTTAAAGCACGGTATTTTAACTACAAGTATACAGATATGTGTGTCCAATGCATTATGCAGATATCTCACCTTGAAATTATCATACAAATTCCAAAAGAAAAATTACTGTGGTTGTCTACTGTGTGGTTCAAAACTGTACTATAATCATGAACTGGATATTGAATTGCCTTTGTTAGTAAGAGGGAAAACTGTAAGCATACATGGCTTAGATTAGTAACTTAGAAAGTCAAATAGACTAAAAATAAAATTACACCTTCAGACTTACTTAACAATCTTAACTTAGTTCTGCAATAACAAAGATGACATTGATCCAGAGCATAATGAAACTATGTTCTTGTAGCCCTTAGATAGATGGTCTATTTATTATTTGGCAGAAAATGCTTTTCTCTTCATTGTGAAATCTCAGTTAAAGCTAACTCCATCCAAGAACTGGTAAGCAGTATTATTCATCACTATTCTCCTACTTATTAAGTAGGTTTTGTGCTGTTTATAGTCCAGAAAATGTTCCCTTTCAGGATTCAGAAAAATACTGCTTTTTACACAAACCCCAGATCAGCATTACCTCACTTCCTAACACCAGGAGAAATTGATGAATAAAAATACAACGGTACAATCAAAAAGCATTATGTGAGCCTGCAGTACGTGATTTTTTTTTCATTTTATGTTGCATAAATCACTGGGTTTAGTCTACCTGGTTTAGATGAGGCTTTGCCATGCAGCAGTCTTCGCTATTGTTAAATACCCAAACAATTAGCAGAGACTCCTAAGAAGCATAACCCAGCTTACATTGAGTTTTGCAATACTATAAAGGCTTTAACTTTTACTGAGCTCCTCACAGGATTTACACACCATCCATTCAACACCAATAACTTGGCAAGAAAAATCACCGCTGTGATTCCCACTTGAGAAAAACCAAATCGAGCAAAGAAAAATGAAGGGTCTGAGAGACAATGAGGACACAACTGAGGGAAACAGAGTCAGCAAAAAAATCTTCTTGCAGAGAACCATCTGATAATAAATAAAGCTCTCCAATAGAGAGAGAAAATACATTTGAGGATTACACTGGATTTTTTGTTGAGATGAACTCAAGCTCAAGTAAAAAATGGTGACTAAGGAAGTGAAATGAGAGAAGAAGGAGGAAGGAACTCCCTTACTTTGTTTACTTTTTCATACTTTTCAGCATCTTTCTGAAGGGAATCTGCTGGTGGAATCATTTCTAACAGGCATGTAGTCTGTTTGGAGATAAACACTGGTTGAAATGGTAGAAACCTTACAGAATGGTCTGTGTCACATTGCTCTGAAGAGCTCATCTGACCATGAAATTTACTGTTGGGCACCTAAAATTATACACATGGGAAATGAGCACTACATCCTCAAAAGATATCAGGATCTTTTTCAGGTCAATGTCAGTGAGGTCAGGATTGCACTCAAAAATTTCACACAGACACAGAAGTAATCTTTTCAGAAAGTGACAGATAGACAGCCATGCACACAGACATGTTATGTATCATTACAAACGGTGATTCTGAGAAATTTTATCTGTGGCATTCTATATTTTGGACATGTAACACATAAATCCAAGACTGATGATAAAGCAAATGCTATTCTCTAACCCTAATTATTTGTATATTGTGTCTCCTCAAAAAAAAAAAAAAAAACAAACCCAAAAAACAAACAAACAAACAAACAAAAAAAGCCAAAAAAACAACCCCAAAAAACCACCCAAAAAAAACCCCAAAAAACAACCAGACTCACTGCTTTCTACATTCTATAGGCTGTTTCTCAAACACAGTATCTATTGTTCAAGAAAAAGGATAGGATGGAAAGCAATTTGTCATCTGAAAATTGTATTTCCAAGAGGAGGTAGGGACATAAATAAAATGTCCCACCAGTCAGATGTGAAGCTGGGATCTTTGCACAGAAATATCAACATGCCTTTCACTCTATAGTTAGATGCATATGTATCTCTTATGGATTCTTTTTCCTCATTTCCTCTTGTTTCCTTTGGGGAAGGAACTATGACTTCAGGAATTACGTCCATCATAACAGCTTTCTATAGGCTCTTTATTTAGAAAGACATGAGAATGCCCTACATTCTGATCATTAAAAAAAAAAAAAAAAAAAAAACACATACAAAAACCAAAAAAAACCCAAACACAAGCCAAAGAAGAAAGCAGTGTAAGGCACGATTTAGCAACACATAGGAATCAAAAGGACCCCTAAGCCAAACCTCAGTGTTACATTATTTAAAGTACAGCATGTTTCCCCAGCAGACCAAAAAGCCACTAACGCTATGAAAAGTGATTCTAAGATGAGTTTTGTAATTCTGGTATCCAAGAAAAGAAAAAAGCAGTAGCATGAAAATTCCTAGAGACATTAATGAAAAGGTAGACTAGATGGAAAACCACTTTCTGCCAAGTACTGTGACGTCTGAAGGGTTTCGAAGAGAGACAGAGAATTTTCCTCTGAAATGTCTGTCATCACCTGCAGCACTTGGGGTGGTTTGGCTCAGCTCTGAGTGAAGGAGACAACACTTGCAGGAAGCTCTGCCTGTGGAACAGCCTTGGCCTGCTCTTGAGAAAATACTGGAAAGCCAGAAAAATGTCACAATGGCCATCAGAGAAAACAAATGCTCATTTTGGGGAGATCTGCCTGAGCATTTAAACTCTAGCAGATGGCATTTGTCCTGCTGCAGCCTGAATTACCCTCAGGCAGCACTGTCAAGCCACCTAAACCACTGACCCTGCAACCACCATTCTTCTGCTGGAAGAAACATAAACCTACCTTGGCCAACACAAAGGAAGGATTACAGTCTCATTTTCGCCTCCAGGAGTTCTTGCCAGTGTTTTGCTATGGAAAAACCGTTCTCTGCTATTTCCTTTCATAGGAGACCTTCCAAAATATGCAGGAGTGAAGCATCGGTCCTCTAGCAGGGACCAGAAGTCTGAACTGGCTGATATTTTTGGGCATTACCAGCAACTAGTGGCAATGGAGTATTCTACAGATTAGTTACTTGAACTTGCCCTATCATGACTTTTGTACATTTGTGAAAAACCCAGCTTGAAGGGACAGTAGTGCAGCACTCTGGTGAAATCTGTGATATATCAAATCCAGACTTACAGCTCTGCAGGATACAGCAGCAAGGTGTATAGCAGTGCATACTCTGAAAGAGAACAGCCTGTGAGTTTCTGCATGGATACATCTACAGATGCAAGTAGGTGGGGCTCTCCTGTCCTTGATCCAAGCAATCCAGACCTCAGCCAGATCCTAGTGCTGTATGGCTCCATTAATTGCACACTATACAGCAACAGATTACACATTTCAGCCATACACACATCTGAGGCACCACCAGACAGCCAACTCTGTGTGCAGGCACAACCTGCAGATCATGCACACAGTCACAACTCAGCAGACTCTACTGAATCAAAAACTCAACCAAAACAACCCTAAAACAAACCCTCCCCAAAGCAGAAAGAAATAAAGGAACAAAGATTTACATTTACATAAATATTTAAAATGTAAATTTCATTTCACAGCTAATGCTTTATTGCACTAAAATTTGTAGCTATATTATCTCATGTAAGCATTAATGTATTGCCCAACAGTTTGTAATTTTGTGTAAATGCTTGCAGGCACTCACAGCTGTATCTAAAGTCTGTGAGACTCTCCGATAAAAACAGAATGTTACAAATGTTAAGTAGAGGCAACTGCACGTTGTAGTTGGCATCTTAATATAATAAAATATTTTTTTATTTTTTCTATTTTACAAATCCTGAAAGCATGTTTCCTTAACTGCCAGTACTATTTAGTTTATTGTCAGCTGTGTAGAAGTCAAATCATAACTTTCAAAATAATTCAGGCTAATGCAGTTTAGTAATGGTTAAAAAAATGTGTACTTCATAAGGCAGCTGGGCTTTGATCAAATCTGTTTGCTGTATATCCAATGGCATATTTTACTAAAATTCCTTTCATCAACGTATGGCCTCATTATTTGATGCACTGTCAGTGAACTCTGTGCAGCACAGTCTGCAGGGTTTCATATATAAACTACACTATAGGGAAAGACATGCCAGAAGGATTTTAATTTCCACTTTCAACAAATTGATTTAAAAAATCATTACTATATTCTTGAAGTCTACTGGAGACGGGTTTTTTTAATGCATTGTCCACCTAATTTTGGATCAACATTTTGTGCAGCTAAAATGTAAAGTGATACACATATGAACGTGTACACTGCACAGCAGTGATCATCTGTTGGCCCAATAACCCAGTTATTTTATTGTTAGACTGAACACATTTGCTTTCTTCCTGGTTTTTTTAAACACTTGATTTCATTTAAATTTGGAGTATATGTGACAGAGAATCAGCAGAGTCTCTATAAAAAATCCCACTTGTGAGCTTACACAAGTCATTGACTCAATGGGGACCTGCTCCTCTTGATGGGTTTCCCTCAGGTACTCATCATCACAGCATCTGAGCACTTTAAAAGCTTTAATGTCTCCATTCTCTACCCTCTATCCTTGTTAGAGGTAGCTGGATTTCTTTTAATGCTGCCATCGGAGATGACATCCCTTGGATAACATCACACTAGCCGTCAGGACCAGTACCCACATCCCCCTAGTCACACAGCCAACCTTCTCCACAGGGACAACAGACTTGGAACTCCTGCAGGGAGATCCATGACTCACATACCACTTTTTACAGTGTTTTATTTGTGATTTAAGTGCTTGTGCAAACTGCAGAAAATTACAAGCAATCACAGTTTCATTTTCTATAAAGAACTTCACAGAGCTGTGTAAGGAAAAACACACTGCCAGTATGGGTTCAGACAGCAGGTCATCAAAGCTTTAACAGCCCTGTGTCCTCTGATCATCAATTTTACCATTTTCAAGGGTTACAACATGCTGCTATCTATTCAGAGCTTCAAAAACCTTTCTGTTTGTGACACAGCAGGAATCACTTTATATTTGGTGCAACAGTTGTTTTGCTGTTTTTAAGCTGCTTTATGAGGGGTGCTATCATGACAGTTCCTGGAATCTGAAACAGCCCTACTGAAAAAGAAACCAAGAATTCATGCATCACCTCCTCCATTCAACACAGAAATACTTCCACTTTAGTTTAAAATCACAATAACTTTCCTGTGTCTTGTGAGGACACAGTGTGCAAGGATGAATCAGTATTTCACTGAAAAAAAGGAAAAAATTTAGATGGTTAACCAGTTAGTTTCCATAACCAGAAGTCCAACATTAAAAAGGCAGGATGTAAAACACTTCTCATTTCCTTTTCCCCTAAGTCATTTGTCCCCTAAGATGATGAGGCAATCTCAATCTTGAGGGACTTCTGAGGTTTCATTCCTCAGGGAATGAAAGGATTGTCAACACTGGAACAGGAGCTCAGAGAAATTGTGGATTCTCCATCTTTGCAGACATTTGAAGCTTGACTGGACATAGCTCTAAGCAATCTAATCCAAAGCTGAAGTTATCCATCCTTCGAAATACAAATAAAATCATATGACTTCCTCATGTCTCCTTCAATCCTAATTTTTCTACTATTTCCTTTAGCAGTTAATGGACAAATTAATGACTGAACTGAATCACACACTGAAGGTCTTGCTCAACATCCAACACCCTTCCACTTAAACTTGGATGTCTGACAGCCATCAAATGACTTTTTCTACTCTCTAGTGACCTTATCTTCCCAAAGACTCTTCTGATAAGGGCAATGTCTACCTGAGCTGCTTACGAATTAACTACTTCACTATTAAAATCTGACTGAAAACAGGATCACTTGTCTTTTATAACACTGTCCAAAAGCTGAAGCAATTCAAGAACTGATCCATAGGCAGATAATCAACCCCTGTACCAAGAACAGCAATGTGTGCATAGGACAAGTGGAGTACACACAGCATAGGTACAGGCACTGCATTAGCTGTATCACTTAATTCAGTATCTCACAGCTTCCACGTACAGTTCACCCACATGGTCCTGGTTTGCCCATCCCGTGAAAACTAAGCCCACAGCTGAGTGTCAAAGTTATTAACATGGTATGTGAAATAAGGCTTTTGCCTGCACGGAGACAAGAGGGGGATTTATTCCAAGATTTCCCCACTGGAGTCTGAAGAAGTTGGGTGAAAAATGCCACTGGATGAATTATTGACACCCAAACCACGCCAATGACTTCTGCTCGCCCAGCACACAAGACCATCTGTGTGTTCCCTCCTGACCTCTCTTTTCTATCCAGATCAGCAGCTCTTTCCTGCCAGTCTATTATGTCCCAGTGACACCAGGAAGTGGAAGCCATTGTAGTTACCACATTAAATATTTCTCAACATTGCAGGGAAAAAAAACTAGTAGAAAGGAATTGGGCTGCATGCTGGCTTAGCTAGAAAAAGAAATGTGGTGGAGAAGATTAAGCTGTGTTTCTATAGCCACAGCTGAGCAGGTGGCAAAGACCCATCACTGGTGCTTGTTCCATAGAGGATTCCACTCCCTGGCAAAACAGTTACTCCTCAAAGAAACCAGGGCTTGAAGATATCCAGGACTCTGCCTGTCAGATGAGCCTTGTGTAAGTTTATGAAGTCTTGGGGTCACTATGATTAACTACCTTCCTTAAGCTGTTCCCCACCAGGCTTTAGTGCTTTTAAACCACTGACCCCTTGAATTAAAGAGGGAGATTTCTCTTTTCACAGCTGTGACTCAACACAGGAAGGAATTCAGAGACATCTGAAAACAAAGCCAGGCAGAATTAAAAACAAAATCCTTTAATGACAGATTTAGCAAGTGATGGGCACAGCTGGAGCTTACAAATACAACTAAGCAAATGAGCATGCATTATACAACAACCTTACATAGACAGATCCTATGAAGGGCAATTTCCTCACAAGGAATTGCAAAAACCTAACTGCTATGAATAAATCATCAGAAAAACTAGATATTGGCTGTTCAAAAGGAATCTGAGTCTTCGGATCCTTTACCAAACTAAATGGTAACCACCCCTAAAATGAAATATGTGACAAACAATTAAGAAACTAAAGCCTTCATTTTTAGTTATTGTCTATTTAAATCACAATACAAAATCAAAATTCCTGTGCCTAGAGAAGAATAAAACACTATTAAGGTAGTTTTCAAAACTTATATAATACCTTTCATACATTCAACTTAAAATATAACAGTAACTAGTACATACATCATTGAGTCATTGTAAAGAAAATGTGTGCCTACTATTTCTGCTGGGGAAACTGATGCTAAATGTACTCACTAGATATTCTAGGAGGAATTGAAGTGAAAAAAAGAAGTGGAATTAGATACTAACAGCTAATTATCAGTGTCACTATCTTAAACATGACATGCTTCTTTCTACCCAGTCAAATGGGCTACATGACACAGCAGACTACTTTTAAGAAGCAAGCAAAAGTTTGCCGATGAACTTTATAAAGTGCAATAAATATCTTGAAGATAATCAACAAACCAAAAAAAACACCCAAACCCAAACCACTGAAAATATCTCCTCAAAAGAACAAAGATGACTAATAACTTGTACCAAGAAAATGACTGTTGAATTGCTATTGTCTCACACCACTAATACACTGGCAGGATGCAAAAAGCAGTTTTTCTTACAGATAGATTTTCTGGAAAAATACCTTCTCGCAGAACTTATTCTTGAATGGTTTCAGGATATCTATAAACTCATGGGTTGTAGTCAATCTAATGATCAGCAAGCAGTAACTTCAGGCAGCTGATAAAAGTCTGTAGCTGATATTACCCATTAAAACATTAAAACATGCAAAAGAAACCACTGCAGCAGAGTTTTGGCCTTCTTAATATCAAGTAGAGCAATTCTGGGAGTAAGGACAGTTATAATTTTCACCATCATCATTAATCTTAATAAAATTAAGAAGGGCAATAGTAACAATGATAACCGTAACTTTTTTCCTAAACTTTTTTGGCAACAAAAAGTCTGCCAGATGCAAATTTAAATTTTATGGATGATAAGAAAGTCAGCTGTTTCTAGTGACTTTTACCAGTTATAACCCAGCTCTGGTAGTCAGGACATGCAGAGTGAGTGAATTCAAAAAGCCCACTCAAGCCCTGGCATCTCTGTTTCTTTAGAGGCACCTCAACCACACTCTTGTTTTTCAGAGGAGTTTGTGCAGACATTAAAAACCATAAAGCAATAAAAAGAAAAGAATTCAGCATGCAAGGCCAACCCCAATGAAGGATGAGACAAATGAAAAAAGCAAGATTAAAGTAAGTGCATAAAAAATTTCAGTATCATGAGACACTAAACTGACCCATGAACTATAACTTGACCATGTCTCCTTTAATTGTTCCACATAAGGATCTGCTTTCTGAAAAAGAAGAATATCTTTAGCAGACATAGTGCTACAGCCGTTTTTTCCTTTATCAATAGTATATGCGTACTGTAGTGCAAGTTACGGAACTTAAGTTCTACCACAGAAAGAAGCATGTAGGATGTAGGAGACAGACAGCTAGACCAGAAAATGCCTTTTATATGTACCTGGTGAACTACCAGTAGAAGTCACCACAAAACAATGAAGATCTATTCCTGACGGTAATATAAGGTGAAATATAAAAGCTAAAAAGGCAAGACTGCAAACTTAGGCAGTCAGTAACTGAGAAAGTATTCACATTTGATATTCTTTCAGCATTAAAGTGGTCTCTCATTTTTCTTTCCTTAGCAATATGGATCACAAAACATATTACTAATTTTCTACATTTAAGCAGTTCTGGGTTTTCTCCACCTTCAACATTAATTTCCTGTTCCAGAAAAATCCTCTCACACAACAACTTGTTACTTAAATAAGAATATAAAAATGTTTGTAATGGCAAAACTGAAGGCTCATCCAGTCTAGTGGTCTCTTTTCAACAGCAAGAAGAATAAATATAGAACATTTATATACGATATTTCCCTACCCTTAGTGCCCCCCCTCCTCTCCATCTATTTTCAGCTCAGGAGATTTCCTGAGCCTATTGTGGCCTGTCTATTTTGCAACCCCCAAGTAGATATCACTTTCAAGTACTTGTCCAGCATCCCTCTGAGCCCTTGTAAAATTCTTGCATCTGCAACACCATCTGGCAAACAAGTTTATATGTCTGCTACCCAGTGTGTGAAGAACCACTTCCAATACCAATAGTGCAATGTGATAATGTATTAATTTCCCCTCATACACCACCACCTTCATAACATTAGCCAGAAAGTAGCTCCCATTGGGCAATAAAAAAAGGAAAATTCGGATTTAGTTTGATGCTCATCCAACTGTTTCAACATTAGCTGCATGACACATGCTACCTCATTATTTATTTTGTATAATTGTCTCACGGAGTGAGTGGGAAATTAAGTGAAAATTGGTCAAGAGAAAGTTAAGAAGGTGATAGTAGTCATCAGTTCTAATGAGTGTTTGCTGCCAAAGAGAAATATCTTGCTATGGTCACTGCACAAGACGAGATATTTCACGACTAAATCTTTGGTGAGAATCCAGGATCAGCTTTGAACAAACTAAGTTCAATTCAACAGAGTAAGCATTTGCCAAGGCTGGCAAACATGGGGCAAAATCAGAGCTGAGATCAGTGAAAGACAAACCCTTCAGTTTCACAGCCATCAGTGGCTCAGGATTGGTAGCAGAAGGGTTCCCACACATGAACTGGTGAGTACCTGCAGGCAGGTAGGATGGAAAAGGCATCCCAGCACCCAGCAGCTGGGGAGATCTGTCACATCTCTCCTTGACAAGGCCCTTTGCCTCTCTCACGCTGCAGTAAAATTCACTTTTAGTTTACTGAAATGACCAGGATTTCTCATATTCACAACTTTTACTCTAATAAAGGCAGCATGGAGGTGAAGCGTTTTACTTTTGCACCAGTTGATAATGTATCTTCAAAATCTGCTTTCAAAATTACTGAATAATTTAAGAAATGTGCTTTAAGATTTATGTTATAAACTGACTATGAGGAAGTAAGAGTTATAAGCTCTCTTAATCTTCAGGTTTCAAGGTGTGAGTGATGTAAGAAACATCATCTTGCAATACAGAACAGTAAAATTGTGAAGATTTATGCCTTCCGTTGAAACATCTGGTCTTACCTGCCCTTGGTGCCAGAATGGCAGACTGGATGAGCTGCTTGTTTATTCCAGCCAGGCATTTCCCTGACTCCTGGACTTTATGTTAAGGCATGATGAACATCTTACTCCCACTGGAGAATTTTTACTCTCATGAAGTCAATAGGTCAGAACTTTTGAAATTTACAGCTCGTGAAAGGGATTCCTCCTTTGAGTTTGTTAGATTCTAGTGCATCAGTAGACAAATATAAATACTTAAAACAATTGTACTTTATGTACTCCATACTTGTGCTTCATACAGGCATAGGCATTAATTTAAAGGCCTGTCAGAATACAGCTTCATTAGCAACAGAGTGAATCATGAGGGGTAGGAAATATCCAAAAGGATTGCATCTCACAGAACTACAACAGTAAGCCCTATCAAAAAGTTCCTTTTGTTTTACAACCACAATAAACTTTTCAATTCAGTATTATAAACTGTAATTTTCCTGGAGGATCAAACTAGTTGTATTTACTTACTTAGAATTCAGAATAATTTCATTCTTTTTACTACATCTATCAAAAGTCAAATTTTGAGTTAGCAGTGGATCACGATAATGTAAAGGCATTTCTGTTACTGCCTAATGAGTTTCAGAATTGTTTCAAAAAATACACACATTCAAAAGTTCCATGACTTCATCAAAAACTCACATTGAAGCAATGATGAAATACTTTCCATTTTCCGAAAAAAAGTCTCCACTAGGTTTTAAAACAGAAAAGTTATACTGCCTTTTTCAATTACAGCTACTTGTAAGATTTTCCAGAGGTAGCTACAGTTTGGCTTTGACCCTACTATTGCAAAGTGCCAGAAATACCAAATTATAGCAGGGAAAATGTTGTGTCTGCACACATGTATGTGTTTGTCTACAGTCTGCATGAGCAACTGAAAAACATCCAACATAGGCACACAGCAAATCGCGTAATTAAAACTTACTGTTATACAGAAGAAAATTATCATTTAAGTAGAAAATAATGGAAGGACAGAGGTTCTCAGTACTTCTGAGAGTACTTCTCAAATGGAAGCAGAGATTTCTCAGTACTAAACCATAATGCTTCATTTAATGAGTAATCCCTGGAGCATATGGATGTTTACCTCGCTCTGGGCAAGCTCAAGTGCACAGACAGACAATTACAATGCTTCAGCTGATGTATGATACCTTGTTAGGCTGCTGTAATGCAGTGACATTCTTTCATGGCCTTACAGAGTGCATTTCTGTATTTGCTTCCATGCCAATACAACCTTTGTCTTTGCAAGATTAAATGGCTGCATGTTCAAAGTTAGAATGCCTGAATCTGAATACACAAAGCCCTGGAAACTTAAAAGCTGGAAACCCTGTCTGCAATCTCTCTGACTTTGGCAGGTACATTGTCTGCATCCACTCTGCCTTCAGAAAAATAAAATATTAGTAATTTTTTTAAAAAGGACAAGATTTTGCAATAGGAAAATCACAATACAATTTGGTTGCATTGCATCTTACATGAATAATTGCTGGACAGCAGACTTATTTACATGATCCATTGAATACAATTTTTAAAAAATTAATATGTAGATACAGGCTGGAGATTAAGAGTAAATGCTGGCCAATGGCTTCAGAAAGACTCCAGGTTTTGCCTTGGGAGAATGGCAAAAGGAGAAAATATATTGCTAAAGCCTCTCTTCCCACCTCTTTTATACTGCTGCCTCTTGTCAGAATGTAGGATGCAAAGTTCTGAGACTGGCATTTGGCAAAAGCACAGCTTAAATTATTAAAAAAAAAAAAAGAGGGAAAAGAAAATCTAATGAAACTGCTTTGGTCAATCACACAGAGCTATTGAACACCTCCTTAATGTTGTTAGTCTTCACTTCTCCATGAATTTTGTGAAAGCTGAAGGCAGTACTTCAAACTATTAATCTTCTATGCTTTTAGACTCTATATACAAATCTTATTTTTCTAGTCCATATTACCGGACAAGGAAAGTTAAAATACAGAGATTATAAACTCTACTGCTTGGTCATATGGGGAACTCTAGAACCTCAGAAATGCCCACACTTCTATGTATTTGATCCAAAATTCTGGCTATCAATGTGAAAGGAATTTTAAAGTTCTTCTATTAATAACAATCTAAAGATAGAAAAGATTCACGATTCACAAAAAAGTAACCCACGCACACTCAGATACACACACAGTATAGATGGCTGTGCTTTGTTCCACAAGAAACTCTTGTGATTCACAGCACCTGAGTATGAGTTTCCAGGTTTCCATGAACTTACTTCTTAAATATTAAAAACATAATGCATTTAAGAAATTTCTTCCTTTTTTTTTTTTTTTTTTAATGAAGCCAAATGTAGCAATCAATGGTCATCTATGTTCTGGTTGGCATATTTCACACAAGAGACCCTTGATAATAAACCATGGCTGAAATATCAAAATTCCTTCAAATACTTACCTCTGTTAATGGTAACTACAGCTGCACTCAAAATCTGCTGCCCTTGATATCACTTACATTCCCACAGGAATATAAATCTCCATGTTTCAAAAAAGGTATTCATCTCAGGGCTCTGGAGAAACACACAGCTTGTTTGTTTGATGCTGCCTGATAGTATTATTGGGTTAACATGATGAAATAGACTCTTTTTTTTTTCCATGAAGCTTATCTAGTCTCACATTATTAATCTGAAAACAGGCCAAAAGAAAAAACAGGAAGAGAGATACAACAAATTCAGAGCTCAAATATGGTCATTTGGGCCACTGCAGATCTTCAATAGAAGCAATTTAGTCCAAGACATGGGAATACAGAAGAAGAAACACAATGAAGAGAGACTACTGAAGGCTGTTTCCTATCTGTTAGAAATCAAAGAGGATCAGAGCAAAAATGAAATTGTCTTGTAGCTGAGGTAATAATGTACCTAATGATCTTGAAATGAAATGTTTAAAAAGCTGCATTTCTACCTTTCATTTTAAAAGATGTGCATTTTAATCCCATGAGTAATCCAACAATGATAATTGCAAAACTGTAACATATAATTAAATTCAAACCCAAGATCTATTCCACCCTTGAATCGAAATTATTCCTTTCATCATAGTAAAGGCCTGTTGTTTTTAAAACCTAGTGTCTATATTTATTTCATTTAATTCATAAGCCCCTAGTTATTACTGTAATTTTACTCATACGCCGGTTATCTAATGTGTAATGCTATAGCTGTTTGAAGTGTATTTTCCAAAACCAGAACAGAACTAAGACCCAGAGACACATCACTACCTCTTGCAGAAATGTCACTCATGCTATGAATAAAGCATAAGCTGAGAAAAACATCATTACCCACCAAACAAATAGCATTTACTCAACCAAACCCATGTGTCTGGAGCTGCGCTCCCGAGCTAATTGGAGGCAGATTCTTGTGCCGTGCCACAGGACGCAACAGCTGAGAAACCTCTCGAGCTGGTCATGGAGAGCTCAGCACGCTGTGCAAGGGGAATTGCCAAACTCTGGGACAGGAGGCAGGGCCAGAAATCCCAGAAAGCAGGGTGTGGATATTCTCAGTTCAGTCAGAGAGAAAAAGAGAAGGTTTTCTAACCAGGCGAGAGCCTGGGAGACAGTTGGGAAAGAATGTAAATAATTCTCTAATCTATCTTGTTGTTCACATTGTTTATAGATGGGTTCTGCCACCGTGCGTCATTCACTGCACACCAGTGGTGTGAGATGTTTTTACTCTAAGACCAATGAAATCAGTCCACACGATGTTCTCTATAAATGGAGCGGTGCATTTGAAATAGATCGGAGTTCATTCTCTTTGCCTTTGATTTGGAGTCATTTTCGTTCCCGTCCTGCTCTACAGTGACAAGTGAGCAGATGCAAAGATAACCTTTGGTTGGAAGGTTCATCCAGAGGCCACCTTTGGCTCAGGGCCTCACTCAGGGCTGTTGTCCAGGCCTTGGCACTTCAGGGACGTGGTTTAGTGCTGGGCTCGACACTGCTGGGTGACCGGCTGGACTGGATGAGCTCAGAGGTCTTTTCCAACAGAAAGGATTCTGTGATTCCATGATTCCATCTGCTGCATTCAGCCAGGTCCATGTTAGCAGCATTCATTTGCTCACAAAGTCTCCTCAGGCCCAGCTCTTGAGGCCTGAGGCTTCAGCTCCTTCAGCTCCTGGCGCTCAGCCGCTCGTGCTGAACGAGACACTCGGAGAGAAGAGCACAGTCCATCCAATTCCTTCTGGGACACGGAGAGGGGAGGCTGTGCAAACAGGAGCAGTGTTTGGTGTGGCCTCCTCTCTGCCCTGCACGCCTTTCAGCGCTTTGAAGCAGCCAAGAGCTTTCTCCAAGAGTGCAATGGAGCAGCTGTTCCTGCTGCCGGGTCTGGCTCTGTCCAGTCTCTGACCTTGCCTGCTTTTGTCCCTCTTGCTGTGCCCTCTGCTCCCCGAGGGCTCGGTGGCTGCTGCCCAGGACTGTGGGACTGGCACAGATCCCGTGGTTGAGACCCTCCTTTCTGTGCCCTTGGAGCTGCCTGGGCACAGCAGCCTTTTCCATCTGGAAGCTCCCCATGGACAGGGAGTCCCCAGCCCCGCTCCTTGCACAAGCTCCAGGAGCCCAGGGCTGCCATCTCAAGTCCCTGCTGGCCCTGGGGGCTCCCAGGTGGGCACAAGTGGGGCAGCACAGCCAGCAGGGAGCCTGTGAGTCTCTTCCAGCCCTGTCTGCTCTGAGTTTGGGCCTTGGAGCCTCAGGTGGCCAAAGGCAGCTGCTGCTGGTCCCTGTGTGTGCCCGTGTTCAGCGGTGCTGCTCCATCAGTCTGTGCCCAGCAACGGGGAAAAGCCTCAGCCCTGCAGGGCCAGGAGCTGCCGGGCTCTGCCTGAGCAGCTCAGCCAGAGGGAAGGGAGCTGCTCCCCACGGGAACCAGGAGCAAAGGGCTGGAGCACCTCGCTCTGGGGCAGAGCCCAACTTCTGTGAGGGAATAACAGAGTTATTCACGTGCACTGGTGTGTCAGCACTGCAGGTGCTGTGCCTGCAAACACATTCGGGATGTGCAAAAGAATTCTGCAACTCTTGGCTGGATCAGGATGTCAGCAGTGCTGAACTCCAGCTTAGTCCAAAGCAAACACTTGACACCTCTTCTCATATCTGCTAGATTTTTTACCGCAGGGTATCCAGAGAAAATTAAACAGAGGAGTAAATATTTTCATTGTTTATCAGAAATGTATCTTATTTTGCTGTAAATCTTATTTTTGCTGAAAAATCTGATTTTTGCTGAAAAATCTTACCTATTTTACATGATGTGTTATCTACTTAAAAAGAAATAGAAAAAAATTTTAAAAATGAGAAAAATATGAAAGAGAAAACAAAAAGAAACAAATGTGTAATGAAATCTTCTGTAACTTTGGATTTAAGAGGTAACTGATCTTTTTAAAAGGAGAACTCATTTACTTTGTGCCTGTTCTGATGGCCTGGATCCATCTTACTGACTGACCCCAGCATTCTTTTTTTAAAGACATTGGGTTTTGTTTCCAATATTAAGATTTATTTTTTTTAATTGGTGTTGAAGCAATAGGAGGATGAGAGATGGATTGTGCACGACTGTGTCTTGAGAACAAAAACATTGCAGTTTGAAACTTGGACCTAAAGTAATTAAAATGAAACTTAGAAATCCCAGTGCATTGTGTGACAGCAGCTTTTCCTATAGGATGTGCAGCATCACAAAGACTTCATCAGTGGGGTTGGGAGTGCTTGGAGCTTTGTCCTGTGCCACTCTGGGATGCCATGAACCAGGACTTCACCTGCCACCAGCCCAGGTCACCCTCTGCCACCGCAGCTCCTTGGACCTTGTGTCCCCAAAGCAGACACAAAGTGTTTCTGCTGCTCCCCCTTTGCACAAACCCACAGAGAGCTGGGATTTTTCCAAGTCTCGTCTCTCCATTGGGCCATATTCCCAAAGAACCAGCAGCACATCCTGATGAATACGGCAAGTTACGTGGATGGTTGTCAGCTCCACTTCCTGCCTAGAAATCCTGAAACTGCTTCTAAATGCTGCTCCTTCAGCTCCTGGACACCTTCTCACACAGAGCTGGGAAAAAAAAATCCCCTGGCCACCAGCTAAAAGGTGAGTTATGCCAAAGTTGGAGTACTGTGGGAAATCTCTGTCCCTCCCTGTCCTTTTAATGTATCTGTACATGGGGGTGTGCCTGGATGTGTCTTGTGCACAAAGGAAGGAGCGTGCAAGCAACGGGACTGACACTTTCAGTGTCCATGCTATTCCATACCCATGGGTACAGAGACATTATGGAAACCCTGGCACAGACAGGGCCTTCTGTCCATGGGTAGAGACATCCTAGAGCCTCTGGCACACACAGAGCCTTCTGTCCATGGGTACAGAGACATCCAAGAGCCCCTGGCACACACAGAGCCTTCTGTCCATGGGTACAGAGACATCCAAGAGCCCCTGGCACACACAGAGCCTTCTGTCCATGGGTACAGAGACATCCAAGAGCCCCTGGCACACACAGGCCTGGCAGCACAGGTTGCTTTCCCCACAGGCTGCAGGAGATGAGAACACAACATTTGCCAACACTGACTGAAAGCCACAGCTCCGGGTGCTCCCCGTGAACCCCAGCTCTGGGACCACTGTCTGCCCCATGCTTCAGGGGCTGCAGTGGGAGCCCGGCTGGGCTCTGCCCTGGGGCCATCCTGCAGGGACAGCTGCAAACAGGGAGCATTCCCTTGCCACAGAGAGCCAAGCCATGGCTGCAGGGCAGCTGCTCCAGCCCGGAGTGCACTGCTGAGTGCTGTGCTCTGGGGCTGGGGCTCCCCGCACAGGGGACTGGACTGGTGTGCCACAGGAGACAGAGAAGCTGCAGCTTCAGCATAACTGAGGTGGGTGCGTGGGCTGGGAAGAGTGGGGAGGCTCAAGGGGATTCACAGAGCTCATCCTGCTGCAAGGACGAGGAAAAGGGAGTGGGAACTCAGCAGTGAGGACAGCTGAGGGCTGGAAAGCAGCTCTGAATGACACTAAAATCCCACTGGACCTCTGAGACATTGCTGCTCCTCAGCCAGTGACAGGATGAGTCCCTAAGCCTGGGGCTCGGCCTTCCTCATGGTGAGGGGCACCAAGGAAGGCAACAGTGTGATGGAGACTGCCATGGGCTGGGAACTCACTGGGGGACAAGAGGGAGCAGTTGGGAAGTAAAAGGCAGGTGGGGGAGAGAACAGTTCAGAGAAGGGCTGAGCTACAGCTTGAGCAAGCTGCAAAATGTCATTTGGGGTCATCCCAGATTGATTTCATTTCAGAAGCTATTGAACAAGTTTAATTTTTGGGTGGTGGCATGTTTGCCCTTGGAGGTGTACACTCTGCAAACTTGAGCTGTGTTGCTGAAATGCTCAAGCAGGTCTGTGCTGCAGGTCACCCCATTTCTTCTTTGGCTGATTGCGGCCCGGTGCTGAGCTCCAGCAGAGCCCTGGCAGAGCCCAGAGCAGCCTCAGCACCCACAGAGCCCGGCTGCAAGGAGAGAAACCAGAAAGCGCCCGTCAGCTGAAGGCTCCTGTCCCCTTGTCCCAGCCGCCCGCAGTGCCCAGGCCATGCTGGCCGTGCCCAGAGCTGTGCCCAGAGCTGCCCATCCCTGCTGCCTGTGGGAGCAGAGCAGGAGGGCAGGACATGTGCCCAGCCTGCAGCCAGCCACGGCACATCCAGCCCTCAGCAGCTGCCCAGAGCAGGATGCTCCTGTGCTCGCTGCCATCTCCCCAAAGCTCTGATCCCACCATGCCAAGCAGACCGGACCCACCTCACGCCATCCTCCGCTGGAAGAAAAGCTGGTCCCAAACGATGTCCTCAGCCTTCTCCAAGGGCACGGCCCATCCACGCCACAGCTGCTCCCAAGCATTTCCCCATCCAAACTGGACCCCACCTGGAACGCTTCCTCTAGAAAAACACACAACAAATTATTGAAAATAGATTACAGACAAAAAGGGGAACAAGAAAAAAGGTCAAAAATCTTATCTCTGTCAGGGGCTAAGGAAGGCCCAACCCCTGCAGGCCAGGGAAAAACCCACCCACAGGTGAGGGAAGCCCAGGCTTGCTCCCTTCCCCCTGCACTGCCCTCCAAAATAACGGTGATCCCAAAGCAAACAGGGGCAGTGGAGCAGCCCAAGCCCTTCCTTGCCTGCAAAGCAAAGCAGCCCCTGCACAGGTTCTGGAGTCCCACCTCTGCTCCCACCATGGGGGTGTCTTTGTGTCGGGCTGGCTGCCCCAGCCCCAGCCCGGGGCACGGTGGGTGCTGGGGCTGTTGGCAGGGCCAGGAGCCCACTCCCATTTCATCAGCACCCCAGCCCATCCCCCCAGCCCTGCCAAAAGCAGCCTGGCAGCCGACTGAAGGATCAGCTGCATCCTCCCCATCAAAGGGGGAACCTTTGGTTCCCGGCCAGGCTGTGCAATGCCCAAATCTGGGAGCATCCCCCTGCGTGTGGACTCACCTGCAAATTCCCTGTGGAGCCTGGCTTTGGAGAAGGCGCCAGAATCAAAGTCCATCATCTTCAGCTGCCGGTGACCAGGTGGAGGAAGAGGTTGTCATTTTTGATGTCGTCCTCACTGTCCCCAGCAGCAACAGCCCCACCTGGTACAGCTTCTCCAGGGCCGCCTCCTCCTTCCCTGAGGTGAGCCCAGGCTGTCAAGGTTCTGCCCAGGGCCCCAGCTGTCAGGGAACCAGGACAAGCAAAACCAGCTCAGATGGTGGCCACCAGTGCTGGGCAGAGCAGCTCAGCTCCAGCACAAGGGCTGCGTGTTCCCATCTGATGACCCCTGGGCAGTGACACAGGCAGGACAAAACCAGTCTGGTTGGCTTTGCCACTGATTGCCAGGACAAGTGTGGAGCTGTTACCTGCCAGGCCCCTGGATCCAACTGTGCACGTTGATCTCTCCCATCTTCTAGGGCAGAAGACCACCCTGCACCCATGGATCACGGAAAAGCTCTTCTAAGGATGGCCTGTCCGAGGGCTGCATGGACAAACACCTCTTAATGAGATCCTGGCACTCTGGGGAAACAAACCAGAAATCACCAGTCAGTTGGAGAAGTTGCCCCCCTGTTCCCATGCCCAGGCCATGCTGGGTGTGCCCAGAGCTGGCCTAAACTTCCCATGGATTCTGTGTTTGGAGGAGAGCAGGAGAGCAGGACATGTGCCACCTCCTCAGCAGCTGCCAGAGCAGGATGCTCATGAGCTGCTGCTGTCTCCCAGCACTGGTATTGCCCCCATGGCCAGAGATGAGGACCCACCTTGAGAGAGCCGTCGTGGGAACAAGATCCGCCCCCAGATGATCTCCTGGCCCCTCCTGAACGGGCGCTTCCCCATGACCAGGTGGTACAGCAGGAGGCCCAGGGACCAGATCGTCGCTGCCTCGCCGTGGTAGCGTTGGTGCTGGATCCACTCTGGTGGGCTGTAGGACAGGGTTCCTGTGGAACACAGAGTTCATCAGGGGGACTCTGCTGCTCCCAGAGCCTGGCCCCAGCACCCCATGGCCTGTGGGGGCTGCCCCAGTGGAACACAGGGTGACTGCTGCCCTCTCACCAGCACCTGGGACTTGTGTACAGACTTGGGGCTGGAAAAGAAGCCACTGGTGTTGGAAGAGGGCAGCAGAAATCCTGGGAAAGGCCCAACCATGACACACAAAAGCAAAACTCATCCAGTGGTGGAGAAAGCCCGCTCTACTCCCCGCCTGCACGGCCCCCCAAAAATGTTAACCAGTCAAGGCAAACAATGGGAGCAGAGCAGTCCAAGCCCTTCTCGCCTGCACACCAAACTATCCAGGGCACGGGGTCAGACGCCCCTCTCTGCTACCCCCACTGGGTTTTTTGTCAGGCTGGCTGCCCCAACTCCAGCCTTAGCCCAGGCCACAGTGGGTGCTGAAGGCTGTCGGCAGGGCTGGAGCTGGCCCCCCTCACACCCCCACCCAAATCAGCTTGGCTCCAGCATTAATCCCATCCTGGCTGCAATAGGGGGAGCCCTGGGGCTGCACCCCGGCTGGGCCATGAGATGCCCAGGAGCATCCCCAGGCAGAGCTCACCTGCAAACTGGGTGTAGGCTGTGTCTTGGAGGAAGGCGCCACAGCCAAAGTCAATCAGTTTCAGCTGCCCGGTGGCCAGGTCGAGCAGGATGTTCTCAGGCTTGATGTCCCTGTGCAGGACCCCGCAGCTGGTGCAGTGCCGCACGGCCTCCAGCACCTGGCGGAACAGCCCCCGCGCCTCCTCCTCCGGCAGGAACCTCCGCTCCGCCAGGAAACCCGACAGCTCCTGGCACCGCTCCGGACGCTCCAGCACCAGCACGACGCTGTCAGGGAGCTCAAGCCACTCCAGGAGCTGAATGACACCAGTGCAGCCAGAGGACACCTTGTCCAGCAGCACGACCTCCAGGGGTGCGCTGGTGCCGTCGGGCTGCGGGAGGAGCGCGATGCCGTCAGTGGGGCTGAGGCTGTGCCAGGGCTGGGGAACCCCTCAGCCAGCCCGGGATGCTCTGCATGCCCCGCTCAGCCCATGCCCGCTCTCCCTGCAGGGCTCCCAGCGGCTCCCACCCTGCCGGGCCCCGGCTCCTCGCCTCCCGGCACGGCCCGGCTTCTGCCGCTGGCCCTGCTCACTCACCAGCTCGCCCCAGTGCCGGACGCGGTTCCTTGGCACCCTTTTGATGGCCACCTGCAAGCCAAGAGCAGCAGCAGGCTGAGCTCGCCACCCCGCCCTGCCCTGCCCCATCCTCCTCCTCCCCCTCCTCCTCCCCCTCCTCCTCCTCCTCCTCCTCCTTCCCTTCCTCCTTCTCCCCCTCCTCCTTCCCTCCTCCTCCTCCTCCTCCTCCTCCTCCTCCTCCTCCTTCTCCGCCCCCTTCTCCTGCGCCCACCGCCCGGCCCCCGCCGCTCACCGGGGCGCCGTCCGAGAGCCGCGTGGCTGCGAAGACGCTGCCGAAGCCGCCGCTGCCCAGCAGCGAACCCAGCCGGTACCGCTCCTGCAGGGCCTCCTCCTGCGCCTTCCCTGCGGGCAGGACGGGGCTGTCAGCGCTCGGCCCGGGGCCAGGAGCGGCCCCCGAGCGCCCCCCGAGCACCCCGGGCCGGCCCTCCCCAGGCGTTCTGTCCCTGGAACGGGACAGTGGCGGCTCGGGGCCCGACGGCCCGCGCTGCCGAGCGGCGGAGCTCGGGCCGGGGAAGCCGCAGCGGGGGCGGCGGGAGCGGCCGCGCCGCGTGTGTCCTCCGCGGGGCCCAGGAGGAGCCGGGGCCGGGGCCGGGACTGGAGCCCACGTCGGGGCCGGGGCCGGGCTCGGGCCAGGCGGAGCCAGAGGGCGGCGGTGCCGCCCCAGCCCCACGCACTGATGCCCGCCCAGCAGCGCCACCGCCAGCACGGCCAGAGCCGAGCGGAGGCGAGACCCCGGCGGGACGGCCGGGGACGGGGACGGGAACCGGGGCGGGGACAGGGACGGTGACGGGCTGGGGACATGGCCCAGGCCAGCAGGGGAGAGGGAGACTGGGAGAGGAGGGGACACCGTGAAAGGGAGAGCAGGAGAGGGTGCGGGACAGCAGGAGAGGGAGAGGAGATGCGAGTGGGACTCGATAGAGTATCTGGTTTCTCTGCTGCCGCTGCTGCCGCTGCTGCTGCCGCTGCAACTGAAGCTCCGGGGGCCGTTTGTCCCCGTGTCCGTTTTTCCGTTGCCCGCTCGCCCCCGCGCCCAGCCCCCCGCTCCCCAGGGGCAGCCCCTGAGCCTGTCCAAACACGGGAACTTTGCCCTGTTCAGCCCAGACCCAGAGTCTGGACTCCTGCACAGGGGCGTAGGAATCACCTTGAGCGCTGCTGTGCCTTGTCCCCGCTGAGGATCAAACCCTATCGGAGCACATTCCCTGAATGCAGAATTTGTACCTTACCCAGGCACTGCACTTACCTCTCCAGCAATGATTAAAAAAAAAAAACAAAAAAACAAAAAAACAAAACAAAAAAAAAAAAAACAAAAACAAAAAAAAACCAAAAAAAACCAAAAACAAAAACGAAAACGGGGAAGGCAAACTGTGTGTAGCTCATGGTATTTTACTGGGTCTAAAATTCGCCAAGTCATGGATCTTAGAGATGAGATCTATTTGGATTAAGGTTGGAGCAGTAGTGCAAGATGGAAAAGAGGAGCATAAAAATAAACAGAGAAAAACATCTTCAGTTGTTTCTTTCCATTTTCATTTCATTTCTTAAAAGCTGTTTCAGTTTTCCCAGAATCTTCTCCACACTCCTGTTTGCTCTTTCCAAGAACCTTTCCTGGAGAACGAGGTGCAGCTTCTGTCACAAGATGTGCCACCAACTGCAGCTTCTCTAGGCTTTCCACACCTTGTGTGCAGCTCAACTCTTGCAGCACAGCAGGAGAAATGTTTGAAGAACTTGACAGCTTGTTCTTTCTTTTCCTTGTGGGCTGGGCAGTTGTGCCATTGGTAAGGTTTTCATTGTTACTGTTCTGCCCTAAGAAACCATGACGGGCTACCAGGAATTGTCAGGGAATGCAAGCCTGACTGAATGCAGAGAAAGAATCTGCAGAGCCTGCATCCAGAAATGGAGAGCTGTGTGAAAATCATTGCAACATCGCCATGGGCATCTTGAAAGTGATCTAGAAGATGAAAATGCTCTGACAGAGGGCATGTGTTTCTGAGTTCAGTGTAGAGGATTCCACATCTAGTGCATTGGTTCATAAATCAAGAGTTCAATCAGTTCATGGAAAGCACCAGAAGAAGCACTAGGACTGGGACACACTGGGAGCCACTAGAAATGTGCTGGGGGTAACTGGGACCACGCTGGGGGCAACTGGGGACAAGGGTGAGTGACTGGGGCCCTGCTGTGAGAGGCTGGGATCATACTGGACTCATACAGGGATCGTACTGGGAGTGACTGGGACTATTTTAGGGGCAACTGGGAGAACTGGGAACACACGGGATGGCTCTGGGAACAACGGGGACAGTGCTGGGGGCAAATTGTATCATAATGGGGAAGAACTGGGAGCAACTGGGCTACTGCTGGGAGCAGCCCCAGGCCCCGGGAGCCCTGCACCCCTTTCCCGGCCATGCCGGCTCTCCAGCCCCCAGAGCCCCCTTCTCCTTCACCCAGAGACCCCCTGGACCCCTATTCCTGCCTTTCCCAGTGCCCAGACCCTCCTTTACTCAACACCGAGGACACCCGGGACCCCTATTCCCAGCCAGCCCGGGTTTTCCCACCTTTCGCTGGGAATGGGGACACCGGGGACCCTTGGAGTCCCCTTTGCTAACGATAGTGACACAATTAAGCTCGCCCAAACTCCTCCTGGATCTCCCCTAAGCCCCCAGTGGGGATTCCTGGGAGTTCCCCTGTGTTCCCCCTTTCCCAGGACTTTGGGGGTCCCCCCGACCTGTCCGTGCACCCCCAGATTTCTTCCACAGCCTCCTGTGATGGTGAGGGGTGGGGGCAGAGTGCTGGTGCCCCCCTGCCTGCAGCAGATCCAGCGGTGAGGGGAGTTTGGGGGGGATCCCTGAGCATTTGGGGTCCCCCGGGTCCCCCAGGATCTCCCTGGACACGCTGACGCTGCCTGTGCGCAGTGAGAAGGTTCATACCCGGCACGGGGTCCCAGCTCTGTCACCGGCATTGCCCAGGAAGCCCCAAACCCTCCTGGGAACCCCCAAACCTCCAGGACACCCCAACTTCCCCGGGACCCCAAAACCATCCCTGGGCCCTCCAAAAACTCCCCAAGACCGCAAAAACCCCACACAGACACCCCCCAAAACCTCCCAGGACATCAAAATTCCCACAAGACCTCCCAGCACACCCCAGACCCCCCTGAGAAGGTTCGTACCTGGAAGGGGGTCCCCATCTCTGTCACCGGCAGGTACCCCAAACCAGCCGTGGGTTCCCCCTGAGATTGCCCAATCCCCCCCTTTGGGAATCCTTAAAACCCCCCTGGGAACCCCCCAAAAATCCATCGGAACCCGAAAAACCCTGGAGATATACAAAACCCCCCCAGGAATCCATCATGAAATTTATACCCAGCACGGGGTCCCCATCACCATCATCGGCATCACCCGGGTACCCCCAGATCCTCTCGGGACTCCCAAACCCTCCTGGGACCCCCAAACCCTCCCAGGTACCCCTAAATCCTCCCAGGAGTCCCAACCCTCCCCGGGCTCCACTGCTGGAATCAGCGGGAGTGGTGTTGGCCTCTTCAGGGGAGTTAGAGTGGGACCCGACCAGAGCGAGGGCCATTAAAACCCAAAAATCCACCCTGGGGGGCAAAACATCCCCTACAGCGGCTTGGAGTGAGTCCCCCAGAAAAATGTCACTTAAAGCCGTCATGATCGCCCCTGAAAAGGGGCTTGTGGGGCTGTGGCCCCACAAACACCTGAAAATGGGGAGGAAAAAACACCCTTGGAGTGGTGAGGTCCCCCCAAAAATCCCTAAAAAGAGAAAAACTCCTCTTCAGAGGGGCCTGAAGACCCTTCAGGGCACTCGAGGAGGGACAAGATCCCCTCCTCTGCTGGGGCCTCTCCGAGCCGGGAGCTCTCCCGTTGGCTGCTGCCCTCGGGGGAGCCCCGAACGACGGCGGCTCCTGGGCGGAGCCCCCCTCAGCCGGGGCTGCGGAGGGAACTGGGGGGGCTGGGACGGGGCCTGGGGGTCCTGGGGTGACCTGGGGGAGCCTCAGTGGGTCCCACCTCCCCCTGTGCCCCCTCTCCCACCCCCTTCTCAATATTGCCCCCAAACAAAAGGTTGTGGCTGTGCCAGCGCCCCCACTGACCTCCAGCCCTGGGAACCTGGAGCAAGCGGAAACCACAACTTTGCAAATGCTACCTGTGCCTGAAGCAAATGGAAAGAGAACTGGGGTGTGAAAAATAAAGCTTGTTTATTTTCAGAAAAACAGTAAAGAAAACACAGAACACATTTACATTGTAAGAATATTTGTAACAACAACTATCTATGGAACATATATACCCAAGAACATATCTAACAAAAGTCTATGAAACGTATTTACAGAAGACAAAAAGAAGCCCTAAAACCTATAGCCTAAAGACAACAACAAACTCTACAACATATGTACAAAAGGGTGGCATCTCTGTCCGGGATCTCCATCGGTCCTTGAGGAAAAGCAAGAGGCACAGTCACTCCAATCAGGCAGAGAGGGCTCTTCCATGTGCCCCCAGGCTGGCCCAGCAAGCGCAGCACAGGCTGGGGATGGCCACCAGAACCCAATGCACCGGGTCCCACATCCCTGAGCAGGGACCACCCAGCCCAGTCCCAGCCTGGCAGCAGGGGACCCGCTCTGCCTGTGGGGACCACATGCCTGTCCTGCTGCTGGTATTGGTCTTCATCCCAAGATCATGGCCTCTTCCTCATCTTTCTCATCAATGTCCATGTCCTCAAGGTACTCTTCCATTTCCACGTCCATCTCCTCTTCCACATCTACCTCCATCTCTTCCTCTCCAGTCTCTTCTCCATCCACTTCCATCTCCTCCTCTGTATCCATCTGCATGTCCACCTCCATCTCTTCCTCTCCACTCTCTTCTCCATCCACTTCCATCTCCTCCTCTGTATCAATCTCCATGTCCACCTCCATCGCATTGTCTCCACTCTCTTCGCCTTCCACTTCCATGTCCTCCTCTCTATCAGCCTGCATGTCCACCTCCATCTCGTCCTCTCTCTCGGTGACAGCCTGCAGAGGTAGCAACACCTCAGAGTGGGGTCCCTGTCCCACCCCATCCCCACAGAACTCCAGCCCAGCCGGGCAGCTGGGGGGGGTCCACCTCCATGGAATGGCACCGTACCTTCCTCAGGACAAATGTGAGCATCCTGCAGGGACGGATGACAAAATCCAGGCAACAGAGAGCTTTCAGGACTGATGGGAGTATCAGGGCGCAGGTGACGAGAAGAGTGACAGGGAGCATGGTGAAGGGTGAGCTGGCACGAGGGCTGGCACAGGGTGGGCTGACACAAGGGCCAGTGGTTGTGTTGTGCTCTTTGCTGGACGCTGGAAGTTCCATCTGGAACATCACATCTGTGACATCACAGTGGATCTAAAGAGCATCTTGTCTCGAGCTGAGCAATCTTCCCCAGCCCATGCTGCTCACAGCCCTGTTGCCAAGGATGGGGCATCCACAGCCTGGGCCAGTGCCTCAGCAGCCTCCGTGTAAAAGAGCAGCTCCCTCAGATCCAACTTCAATCAGCCTCCTGCAGTTGAAAGCCATCCCCCCTTGTCCTGTTGCCACGGGCCCGGCTGAACACTGTCCCCGTCTTTCCTGTGGGACCCTTCCAGTCCTGCAGAGCTGCACTGAGGCCTCCCCAGTGTCTCCTGTTTCCAGGCTGAGCATCCCCAGCCCCACTTGGACGGCAGTCAGGTAGATCAGGGGGAGTCAAGGCTGAAGTCACACAGCATCAGGAACTGAGAGGTGGAAGCTTTAGGCCCAGGTTTGCCTCTGTAATAACAGTGGAGGGGAAGATGGTGGGACACTGGCCCTGTTCTCACCGGTGAATATTTTCTTTTTTTTTTTTTTTTTCTTCTTTTCTGTCATGCTGATGCAGGTGTTGCTGTTTGCAAAGAAGCTTGGCACAATATCCATTGTCTTCTCCATTTGTGAAACACCGAGCAGAGTCTGGGCAGGCTGATGATGCAGAGCAAAACCTGCAAATACACCGGTGATCCTGAGCCTGGAGGATGCAGCTAACCCCAGCCAAAAATAATTTCTGGAAAGTCAAGCCTGGTTTACATTTTCTTGAGTTTGGCTATTCCTGAACCGGGGGAGGGGGCATTCGGAGGAGGGGGTACCACAGGGGTTCCCCTCCACCGTTTTTGGGGGGTCTCCCATGGTGCCCCCTCCCCAAAAAGCTCCGCGGGCCCCCTGAAGCAGCTTCTGTTCCACCGGCCGGTGCCCCCTGATCCAGGACTGCCCCCGGTGAGTCTGGGGCGCTCTGGGGGGATTCTGGGGGGATTTTGGCAGCATTTTTGGGCATTGGGGGATTTTGTTGGTAACTTAGGGGGAATTAGTGAATTTTGGAGAGAATTACTGGCTTTGGGGGGTTATGGGACTTTGCAGGGTTTTGTGGAATTGAGGATTTCGATGATTTTTTTAGGGTTTTGTGGGGTTTTTTTGGGGGGGTTTATTGAAATTTTTGGGAGGTTTTTTTTTTTAAATTTTGGTGGGTTCCACTGGGATTTTGTTGGATTCTTTGGGGTTTTGGAGGGTTTTCTTGGGATTTTGGGGGGATTTTGGGGGGTTTTAGTGGAATTTTGGGGGGCTTTGGAGTTTTCCCAGGGTGTGGGGAAGGGCTGAGAGGCACCAAAGTCTCCTTTAAACCCCTGAAAGTCTCAATAAACCCCATGAAAGCGCAATTAAATCTCACAAATTCCCATTAGAACACCCTCGAATCCCAATAAAAGCCCACAAAATCCCAATTAAACCCCACAAATCCCCCCCCAAAAATGTCTCCAAAACCACATGAAGCCCCACAGAATCCTCACGAGACCAAAAGAAATCTTGGCAACACCCAAAAAAACCCACAAAACCCCCCGCAAAATCCCCGCTAAAATTCCTAACAAACCCAAATCCCCAAAGAATCCCACTAAATGCCCCAACAATTCCAATAAAATGCCTCCAAATCCCCTAAACATTCCAATAGAACACAGAAATAATTCCAGAGGATCCCACAAAACCCCCACAAAATCCCAGTAAAACCTTCCAAAAGTCAAAAGAAAACAGGAAAAATTTCAATTAGCCCCAAATACCCCCAGGAAAACAACTTCCCACTCAAAGCACCAATAAAACCCCTCAAAATCCAAACTCCCCAAAATTCCCCAACTGCGTCCAAACCCAGTAATTCTCCCCAGAAACCCCAATAATTCCCTGTAAACTCCCAACACAATTCCCAAACGCCCAAAAAAGCCCCAGATGCCCAAACCCCTCCCGAGCCCTCCCTGGTCCCTCCCGGTCCCGCCCAGGCCCGTCCGGGGCCGCGGCCAAAACTGCCCGGAGCGGACGCGGAGGTCCCGGAGCGACCCCGGAGCCGATCCCGGGCTCGGCCTCGGGCTCAGCCCCTTTGGGGGATTTTGGGCCGAACCGGGCAGGTTTAGGGTCGGCTTCAGATCCCTTGCGGGGATCCCGAGCCTTTTTGGGTGGATTTTCAGCCCCTGTGGCTGATTTGAGGCCGAATCTGGTGGGGTTTAGGGGGGATTTCAGATCCCTTTGGGTGATTTTAGGTCCATATGGGTGAATCTTAATCTTGTGTGCATGATTTTAGGTCCCTTTTTTGTGATTTAGTGTCCATTTAAGTAGTTTTTTTTTGCTTCTTTGGGCAATTTTAGGTCAAACCAAGCCATTAAGGTGATTTTAGGCCAAAGCAGGTACTTTCAGGGTGGATTTTAGCTGCATTTGAGGGATTTAAGGGTGATTTTAAGCCATTTCATGTGTCTTTTAAAACATTTGAGGCAATTTTAGACCCCATTGTTTGGATTTTAGAGCCCTTTGGATACTTTTAATACCATTTGGCTGATGTCAGGCCGAACCATGTGGATGTAGGTTGCATTTGATGCCCTTTTGGGTGATTTTAAACCAAACCAGGCTTTTTTAGGACAGCGCATCCCCTTGGCCCCGCTCCTTTCCCCTCACGGTTCCGCCCTTTCCTCGCCCCCTTTCCCCTCACGGATAAGGATCCCGGAGCGGGGGAGGAGGAGGAGGGAGGGAGGAAGAGGCGCAGCGGCAGCAGGGAGCAGCCGGAGGAGAGGAGGGAAGGAATCGCGTGGCCCTGGCGCTGCCTGAGCTCGCAGCACCCCGGGAGCATCGCCCCCATCCCGCAGGTGCCCGGGGAGGGGGAGCTCGGCCCAAATATCCTGGGGCTGCCTGGGTTTGGGGTTTTTTGCGGAGGATATTTGGAGCTGGCAGGGCTCCAGAGATCAGCCGTGGCGGGCCTTAGGGGGACATCATGGGGTCTTGAGGTCGGGAGCGGCTACACCCGGTATGAGACCAGTCACTCCCAGTATGAGCCTGGTTAAGGTCTTTCAGCTCCTGCCAAAGGTCTGACAGCTCCTAGTGAAGGTCTGACAGCTTCTGCTGAAGGTGTGACACTTCCTGGTGAAGGTGTGACAGCTCCTAGTGAAGGTCTGACAGCTTCTGCTGAAGGTGTGACACTTCCTGGTGAAGGTCTGACAGCTCCTGTGAAGGTGTGACAGCTCCTAGTGAAGGTCTGACAGCTCCTGGTGAAGTTATGAAACCTCCTAGTGAAGGTTGGACAGCTTCTGGTAAAAATCTGACAGCTCCTGCTGGAGGTCTGACAGCTCTTGCTGAAGTTGTGACAGCTCCTTCTGAAGGTGTGACGGCTCATCCTGGTGGTCTGACAGCTCCTGGTGAAGGTCTAACAGCTCCTACTGAAGGTCTGACAGCTCCTGCTGAAGGTCTGACAGCTCCTACTGAAGGTCTGACAGCTCCTGCTGAAGGTCTGACAGCTCTTTCTGAAGGTGTGACAGCTCCTGGTGAAAGACTGAAAGCTCCTCTTGAAGGTCTGGCAGCTTCTGGTGAAGGTGTGACAGCTCCTGGTGAAGGTCTGACAGCTCCTCCCAAATTCTGACCATTCCTGCCAAAGGTCTGACAACTCCTGCTGAAGGTCTGACAGCTCCTACTGAAGGTCTGACAGCTCCTGCTGAATTTGTGACAGCTCCTAGTGAAGGTGTGACAGCTCCTGGTTAAGGTGTGACAGGTCCTGCTGAAAGTGTGACAGCTCCTTCTGAAGGTCTGGCAGCTTCTGGTGAAGGTCTGACACCTCCTGGTGAATGTTTGACAGCTCCTGCTGAAGGTGTGACAGCTCCTGGTGAAAGTGTGACATCTCCAGGTGAATGTTTGACAGCTCCTGCTGAAGGTGTGACAGCTCCTGGTGAAAGTGTGACATCTCCAGGTGAATGTTTGACAGCTCCTGCTGAAGGTGTGACAGCTCCTGCTGGAGGTCTGACAGCTCCTTCTGATAATCTGACAGCTCCTGCTGAAGGTGTGACAGCTCCTGGTGAAGGTGGGACAACTCCTAGTGAGGTTGAGACAGCTCCTGCCGAAGTTCTGACAGCTCCTGCTGTCGGTCTGACAGGTCTTGTTTAGGTCTGATAGCTCCTCCTGAAGGTCAGAGAGCTCCTGGTGAAGGTGTGATAGCTTCTGGTGAAGGTCTGACATCTCCTGGTGAAGGTGTGACAGCTCCTGCTGGAGGTGTGACAGGTCTTGGTGAAGGTCTGACAGCTCCTGCTGAAGCTGTGACAGCTCCAGGTGAAGGTGTGACAGCTCCTAGTGAAGGTCTGACAGCTCCTGCTGAAGGTCGGAGAGCTCCTTTGAAGGTCTGACAGCTCCTGGTGAATGTCTGACAGCTTCTGGTGAAGGTCTGACAGCTCTCAGAGCGTCAAATTTACGTGGCTAGAGGGTGGTGTGCAGAAAGGAGACAGAGGAGTCCTGTAAAAGTCCCTTGATTGGCATAAAGGGAGAGCGTGCATCAGGCGTGTGTCCAACGCAGTCTCCCAATCACTTGGATCAAGTAGCCTTCTTTTCTTTTTTCCCGGCTGCATTTTCTTTCATTCCCTTTCCCCCTTGGCTGAGCTACTTGGAAGGTACTCGGGACTTCCCGATCTGCCCATCATGTCCCCCTCATTACGTGCCCTCTATAAAACACACGATCCACGATCATTTCAACTAGCTAAATCAGTTGATATTTTTAGTGAGTTTTACTGATTGACATGGACTGCTCCTCAGCCAAGGCCATGCTAAACTCCTGAACTTAGGGAAGAAGAACAAAGACTTTATAGGGTTGTGAGAGACGAGGTGACATTTTGCTGAAGCCAAAAGATTATTCAGCTAAAGAATGAAAGCTGTTGGTTCTATGTGTTGTTGTTTGTGGTTTGGATATGTTCTGGTTGGTTTGTTGGGTGTTGCTGGAGAGGGGCGGGGTTGAAGCCCTGACTAAAAAGGAATTCAGATGATGGGGGAGTAGACAGAAAAGCAGGTGGTCAGGAGAGAATGGAAGTGCCCCAGTACCGAGCCAATGGGAAAGGGGACGGGGACTGCCCCAGCCGGGAAATGCCCGAAAATTTTCCACTTTGTTGGAAGGTGTGTGTGTTCTGCTCTCGGGAGGGACATGCAAATTCGGCCCGGCTGAATCGGTATGAATGAACAGTTGTTGCCCTCATTTTTAAAAGTGTTACGTTTTCTTTTATAGTTCTTTTGAAAGTTTTAAAGTTCTCATAAAACTTCCTTAGCCTTCTGATAATGTTTACATATTTCTACTAAAGTTCTCATGCACTGTTCATGCAAATAATGATTGTTTTACATTCTTCTTTGTGGGAGGAGAAAATTAATAGACTGTTAGTTTGACCAGTGTGGTTACAGAAGTGGCAATTTCATCCTCCAATCTACTGCCACTTTTAGAATTCTATATATTGCAAAGTCAGAAATAAAATTAACTCTTTTTCTCTCTTGAACTCATCAAGCTTCTGTGTACTCCTTTGGTGCCAAATAGCAACAAAGTTTCTTTTTGCTTTGAAGACTTTGTCCCCATTTAATTGTGTCAAAAAGCCTGTTCATTTCTAACAGGATTATAAATATTAAGTTCTTCACCCAGGGCAGATTTAAAGCCCAAACTCCCATGTCACGTCCCCCAGACTTCCGGAACATCGCCAGAGCTCCCCCAAACCCTCCTGTCAGCCCCTGGAAACGCCCCAGAGACCTCCCAACCCCTGTTTCAACCCCGCAGCTGTAACTCCCCCAAAGACCCCACCCCAGCTGCCCATAACTTCCCCAAAGCCCCCCCAAGCCCCATATCACATTCCCTGACCTCAAACAAACCCTTATTCTCCCCCCTGCCCCCCTGCAATTTCACTCACACACGGCCATGGCCTGAGGGGACACGCTGGTGGTCTTCAGGTGGGAGCTGGCCAGGGCATCCTGACCAAAGACCTGCGGAGCTTCAGCCTTTGCAGGGGAGGCTGGCAGCAGCTGCACCCCCAAAACAGCCCCTGCAGCCCCCTCAGCCATGCAGCTGCACTGCTGGATGACTGGCTCTACGTGTCTGGAGGTGCAGGGGGGGCTCGGGGCATCCTAGGGTGGGCTGGTGGGATTTTCAAGAGGCTACAGGGCCAAGGGGCCTGGAGGATCTGGAAGTGCTGGGGGAATTTGGGGAAAGGGGAGGTTGGAGGGATTTGGGGAGCTGTGTCATGACTGGCTCCATGTGTTTGGAAGTGGGAAGGGGTATCAGGGGGTCCGGGGCAATTTCTCGGGGGGCTTTGCAGGGACTATAGTGGCTGGGGGAGCTTCAGGGCATCTTGGGGGTGTGGGAGCATTTTGGAATGAGAGGGTATACGGGAGGGCTGGGGGGCAACGTGTTCTATGTCTTTAGAAGTGGGGAGGGGACTGGGGGCTGATTTTGGAGCCTCCACTGATTACTGGGTGCCCCCCTCCAGCAAAGGGCCAAGGCTGTTTTCTCCTCCCATCTGGGAGGGGGGGTGAGCTTTGAGGATCCCATCTTCAGTCGGGGGGGTCCCTTTGTCACTGAAACTGTGTGAAAATGAAACATCTCCAACAGCAAATTCAGGGTTAGAGAATCAAAGGCGTTACTTTATACTGGTCAGGATGTGCAACAGAAATCATTGCATCTACACATTGCCCGGGTGTGCAGCCAGCAACACACGGGCAGGAGGACACAGATGGCGCTTCCTGGCTGGGAGAGGACTTGTGGCCATCTCCAGGCACCGGTCTGACAGGGATCCCCGCAGCTCCAGCCCTGCACAGCCACTCTGTCGCCAGCACAAAGGCTTCAGCAGAACCAGCAAAGGCCAAGGGGCTACTTTTCCCTTCCCCACTGCTGGCCTGGGCCGCTTGCTGAGCACAAGGACCCGTTTTCCCCCTCTACCCCTGTGCTCTGCAGACCCTGGGCAGCAAATGAAAGATCCTGGGAGTCTGTCTATTACAACATATCCTACATTTTTATGCTAAGGAAAAAGGAAAATAAGGAAAGAACAATGTTGAACAAATCAAACATTGCTTCTGGCTCAGGTGGCCCCAGCAGACAGAGCTTCTGGGATCAGCTCTCTGCAGAGCTCCAGCAGTGCAGCCAGCTGAGCCCTGAGAGACGAGGCCGTGTCCTCCATGCCCTGTGGAGCTGATCATGCAGGCTGTCGAAGATGGAATATCGAGCTCTCTCTACTGCCTGGAGGACGTACAGTGTTTGAATTGCCAGGCTTCCGACGGCGACGCTGATGTCATCTGCCATGCCTTCAAGGGCTGAAAGAGAGAGGAACAGAGCCATGGTCAGTTCCCGGATCTGAGGGGACCCGAGGAGACCCCCGTTCCAGGGCCGTGCCAGCCGGCTCTAGCCATGGCCAGCAGGGAGCAGGGACCAACAGGATCAGCCCGAAGCTGCTGGCCACGAATCCCCCAGGTGGCCCTGACGTCTCTGTGTGCTCTGCCCACACCGCCCCTCGTCCGCACAGGGAGCAGAGCCCTCGGCAGCCGGGGCAGGGCTTGCAGCTCCCCCGCCAGCCCCCGCTGACAGCCCGCTGCCCTCACTCACCCTCACAGATGAGCTGGAGCTCTTCCTTCTTCCCCCTGAGGTGCTGCCCGGCCATCCCTGTGAACACAGAGCCTGTCACGGCCCAGCGGCACAGCTCCCTGCCAGCGGCGCTGCCAGCCCTGTGGCCACACGGCCTCCTGGCCCGGCAGGGCTCAGCCCGGGCCCTTGCCGCACGCTGCCGGCCCAGGGCACGGCTGCGAGAGGGCGGCAGCAGCGCCGAGGCCAGGCGGGGCTCCACGGCGCCGGGCCCGGATGGCGCTGCCGGGGCAGCAGCCGGGGCTGGGGCCGAGCTGCGGCGGGGCGGGGAGGGAAGGGGAGCCCGGGCTCACGGCTCACCGATGAACCTGATGGCCTCCTCTCGCAGGGACTGCTGCGGGCTGTCCAGGTACTGCAGGGCCCGGCGCAGGTGCTCGGCCGCTCGGCTCCTGTCGTCGGCCAGCTGCAGAGAGCGGCAGGAGGGAAGGGTTGGCGCGGGCTCAGCCCCTGTGCCGGGCGCTCCCTGCGCCCAGCCCCGGCCTCCCCTGCCCGCACAGCCCTGAGGCGCGGCCAGCAGCCGCGGGCGCCGGGCTCTGGAGGGGGCAGAGGGGCGGCTGCTGCCCCGGGAGCCGCGGCGCCGCCCCGCCCCGCGGCCCCGCCGGGCCGGGGCTCCATCGGCCCCGGCTCGGGCCCACGGGAGCCTGGAGAAGAGCCCGCGCAGCCTCTGGGTGCAGCAGCGGGCAGGGGCACAGCTGCCAGCCCACACACTGAGCACCGCGCTCAGGGGGCTTCTCCAGCCTGAGGCTGGCACTTCCAGGCCGTCCTTACCAGGCACTCGGTGAACTTCCACAGCTTCTTGTTCTTCACCAGTTTTTGAAGATCCCTCCTCTTCAGGAACTCAGCCACACAAAGCAGCGTTTCCTGAGAAACCTGGAGAGCAGCAGAGATGCGGAGATGGCCCCACAGCCCAGGGCGCAGGACCTGTGTCCCTGTGTCCCTGTGCCAAGGCCTGGAGGAGGCTGCAGCCCACGAGGCGCTAGGGCAGGAGGCAGCTGAGCCCCCTCCCAGGGGGACAGCAGCAGCCCATGAGTCCTCACCTGTGCCACATGCTGATTCTCATCATGGCAGTGGAAGAAGAGTGGCAGCAGGCTCTGGCGCACGTGTGTCTTCAGGGCCTTTTCTTCCTTTTCCAGTGGAAGAGACATCAATGTTTGGAAGAGCAGTATGGAGAGCAGCTGCACATGGCTATTGTCCTGTATGAAAGGAAGAAAAAAAGACCTCAGCATCGGCTGCACGGGGCTCAGCTTGGCTCAGGCCTGCAAATCCACAGGGCACAAAGTGTCCAGGCAGCAGTCAGTGGCCGTGGCTGGGGGCAGCGAGCCTTACGTGGTCAAAGAGTGGCAGGAGCGCCTCAACCAGCTGCAGTGCGATGGGGCTGGGTATCAGCATGGCCTTGTCCCAGAAGATAAAGCTGAGGAGCCTGACTGTCATGATGACTATCTCTCCATCTGCGTCCCACAGGAGCTCCACAAGACTTTCAGTCAGGCTCCACATTTTTTCGCTCTGTGCAGAACACAAGTTTGTGAAACGCCATCCTGCTGCCGCAGGGCCTAGGGGCCAAAGGGCTGTTCCGAAGCACTTGGGCAGTTGAACCAGGAGGCAGGAGAGCTGGGAGCAGCTGCCCCAGCGCCCAAAGCCCAGCCAAGCCCAAGCGACTGCATTCCCAAGCGCAGCCTCAGCCGCTGCCCCCTTCTCACCATCAAGGGATCATCGATGAGCACAAGAAGGGCCCTGAGCGCCAGGCGACGCCTCTCCCTGCACTCGCTCCGCAGGTGCCTTGACAAGATTTGCAGGATTCTCTTAGCACCGCGTTCACTCAAGTTCAGGCACTCAAGAACCTGAAAGGCACAGGGCAGTGACAGGGGACCTGGCCGGCAAGAGCCCGGAACAGCACAGGGCTGGGCCCAGGCAGCAGCGCAGGGCGCGGGCACCGTCCCAGGCAGTTGCGGCTACGAGAGGGCAGAGAGCTGGGAGGCAGCTGAGCGAGGCAGCGCTGGCCATCAGGCTCACCTCCACAAGGAACGCCAGGGCGGGCAGTTCCCAGCGTGGCTCCTGTGTGCTGAGCAGCCGGAGCAGGTCGCGAGCGATCCTTGAGCACAAGGGGATGGAGACACAGGACATCTCCCTGGCAGGAGAAAAAGAAACCAAGACTTTGGGCCGGGGGACAAACCTCTCCCAGGACTGACTCACAGAGGTCTGGCCTTTCCCCAGCATCCTGTAAGGGCCCTGGGCTATTTGGGAGGTGGCTCCTTGTGGGCCCCCTCCTCTCCCAGCCTTTTCCAGTCGGCTTGGCTGTTCCTCGGTGACAAGGCCCTCTGGCCCACGACCACGGGGACTGTGTGGGGCACCCTGGGCACTGAGCACAAATGTCAGAGGCAGTGGGGAGAAGGGGGTCTCACCTGGCCAGCAGACCCACGGCATAGTGGTGGGTGTCAGCACACAGCAGCGTGTCCCAGCCACACTTGCGTTCTATTGCCACCACCACATCCTCGTGCTGCATTTGGCAGAGCAGGGACTTCAGGGTCCGCACTGCAAACCTGCATGCAGAGCAAAGCCCAGGTCACGCTGGGAGCACTGGCTCCTGCCCTGGGCACCTGGCAGGGACAGGAGGACTGGCATGGAGCACCTGTTGGGGTTGGTGGCAAGGCCGTATTGCTGCTGGCATCCCTTCCAGAAGGTATCGACCTCCGCTGGCACATCCAACGTGCTGAAGAACACTTGGAAGAGCAGATGCACAAAGAGGCGGGGGAAATACACGGTCACTACATGTGGGACACAGGGCATCTGGAGGATCTTCCACATCACCACAGTTGCCTGCAAAGGACAGAGCAGCCCGAGACAGTGCTCAGTGCCGAGGTGTCCGTGTGGCAGGGCCCGAGCATGGGAGGGAGAGGCCCGGAGAGACACAGGGGGAGCACCGGGCCTGGTGGCCCTGAAGCTGCCCCGAGGCCAGGTTTCAGCCCAGCGCCTGAGGCAGGGAGATGCAGTGGGGGAAGGAGGATGCAGAGCTGCTGGACAGGTGGCCTTGGGGCCAGCAAAGGCCAGTGTCAGAAACTCACAGCCAGGACAAAGACACCCGTTTTGTCCCCATCGGAGGTGCACGTGCTGTGCTCTGGCCAGCTCCCCAGCACATCGAGGAGTATCAGCTGCGCCGGCTCCGCAGTCCTGGGCGAGCACATGATGCTCTTCCACATGGTCAAAGCAGCTCTGTGGGGTCAGAGCTCTGTCTCAGAGGAGTCTGGGACACAGCACCGTGGCCTGGGCGGCAGCGGGGAGCTGAGCTGGCTGCCAGCCCTGCCTCTGCCCACTGCCCCTCGCCAGCAGCACCCAGACAGCCCAGCCCTGTGGGGACAGGTCCCTGAGGGCCAGCGAGGAAGCATGGCAGAAGGCTCGGGGGCTGACGTGCCAGGGCTGGCAAAGGGAGCAGCCAGAGGGCCCTGGAACTCTCTGTTGGTCAGACACCTGGGACAGGCTGTATAGGCTGATGGGCTGGGGAGCCCTGAGCCCTCTGGGCAGGTGGGCCCCATACCTGTCACAGGATGGGGCCACACGCAGGAGCGTCATTACTACGTCAGCAGGCTGCTCTTTGGTGAGATCCAGCAGGGCCCTGTTCAGCCTGTGCTCAGCAAACTGATTGGCCATGAGCCACTGGTGGATGTACCTCACCATGGCAGGCACCTGGAGAAGGCACGGGGAGACTTGGAAAGCTGCCAGAGGGAGGAATGTCCCCAGCTTCCCCAGAGAAGTGCTTCCCTTGCCACCCCACTGCCATGGCCCTCAAAGCCAGGGATGTTCCACAGAATGCTCCAAGCGCGGTGCTCGGCTGAGCAGTGACAGCAGGCCCAGCCCAGGTGGGGATGGCTGCAGGTACCTGCGCTGTTCTGCGGAAGAGGCCACGGGTGCGTTCCTGCTCTTGTGTGCGCTGCACGGCTGCATCTGGCAAAGAGCGAGCGCAGCCTGAGCTGAGGGGCTGCGGGCGAGGCCGGAGAACACAGCCCAGCCCTGCGCTCCCCAGGTAGGAACAGCCCCGGGATGTCCCAAGGGATGGAGCACGGCTCTGGGGTGTCTGTCCTGGCCCCTATTCCGTCCTGTCCATGGGCATGTCCCCAGGGGATGGGATGGGATGGGATGGGATGGGATGGGATGGGATGGGATGGGATGGGATGGGATGGGATGCAATGGGATGCAATAGGATGCAATGGGATGGGATGTGGCCAAGCTGGCTGCAGCCACCAGCCCTGCAGCCCAGCAGCCCAGCTCTGCCACTCACCCTCCTGCAGAGGCTTGAACCGCACCACCTCTTCAGTCTCCTGTGCTGGGCCAGCTCCAGGGCCTTCTTCCTCTTCCTCCACCCAGGCCAGCTTGGGCACTCTCGGGGATCTCTGCTCCATGTCAGTGACTGGATTTGTGACGACTCACAGGAGAGATGTCTCAGAAATCTCCGAGTCAGCAAGGCCTGCAGTCGTGCCTGGAAGGCACCTTCAAGAGAGAAGCCTCAGGAAGGCTACAGGACAGCAAGTCCTGCACTCTGGTCTCGAGGGCTCCTTGCCACAAGGACAGGAGACTCCTGTCAAGGATTGTGGTCTGGCCTCGAGGGCACTGGTGGCAGGGATGGGAGATGCCTCTGGGGCACCAAGTCCCACGGTCTGCCCTCGAGGACACCTGCAGAAGAGAAGCCTTGGGAAGGCCACGGGTCACCAAGTCCTGTGGTCTGGCCTCGAGGTCAGCTGCAGGAATAGCACCTCGGAAAAGCTCTGGGTCAGACACGAACAAGTGTGCTGTGCGGGGGCTCCTCACGGCACCGCTCTGTCCCGTCCTGTCCCGTCGCGTGCTCCGAGCACTGTGGTGTGGCCTTGTCACCACCAGCTCCTATGTCACCCCGTGTCACAAAGGGCCCTTGGACACGCTGTCCCGTTCCATGCCACGGTGACCATGCTGCACCATGTCACAAAGGGCCCCTGCACACACTGCCCCCTGCCCTGGGACCACCCCCAGCCCACCCAAAGTGGCTCAGGTTGGAAGGAATCCCTCACCCCAAGTGTCTAAGACACCCCGACAGGATCTTTAGGAACGGCTCAAACCATCAGCAAACGCTGCCCTGCTCTGCGGGCTCAGGGCAGCAGAAGGAGGCCCCAGGGCTGCCGACGCAGCTGCGCTGGGAAGGGCATGGGGCCTTCCACAGAAGCTGGCACGGCCTCCTTGGGACACGTCCTGGCTGGTGGCCATCCTAAGCGTGGCCGTGTGACACAGACGAGGAACGTGTGGGCCAGGGCAGGAATGCTGCTCTGACCCCTTGCGCCCGGGGAGCGCTGACATCAGCAGATGTGGCAGGGTCCCTGCCCAAGCAGACCTGCCACCCCCGAGCCCTGGCAGCACCAGTGCCTGTCTCCTGCCCCAGAGACCTGTGCCCGTGGGGGGCTTCTGTGCCAGAGGGAGCCAAAGCCCACGTGCATTGGGGGCTGCACTCCTGCCTGCAGGGGCTGTTGGCAGGAGCACCTGGAGCAACTGCTGGCAACACTTGGGTCTCTGTCAGAAGCTCTTACTCCATGCTGAAATTATCTTCTCATTGAAGTTATTGCCTTCAGCACAAAACCACCTCAGCGGCGAAGGCACAGAAGAATCTGGCAAGTAAGAATCCTCAGTTCAGGAATGCTTTACTTCCCATTGCTCGACTCAAGTAGTTCCAAAAAGTTGCAAACTTCCCAAATTAATTGGGATGGCCTGAGGAGGTGAAGATTTGTAATTTTGCTTCCCATCTCAAAGCAGCAACTCATTTGCCTTAACTTCATCCACTGAGGGTCACTTTACAGAACATAACACTACACAAAAAAAGGGCAAAAAACAAGGGCCATGCTTTGGTTTTCTAGGAAGGGATGATAATATCCTAATTCTCTTAAGGAATAAAAGCTCTCAAGAAATGAGAGTCCACTCAGTGGTACAAAAGTAGCCCAAAGAAATGAGTAGATTACAAAAGGGCTAATCCTCCCCCTGGTACAGATTTCTAAGTGGCCAGTAAAGTACAGCTCTCCCCTCTTGTTCCCTGCAGGAGAATCAGGACCATGAAGAGGAAAAGTCACAGATATTCTTTCTGCCCTCCCTAACCAAAACTGTGCCAAAGCACAGATGCTGCCTTCAAACTGACTCAAATTCCAGCCTAGACCTCTCACCTTCCAGACAACTCCTTCTCCAACACCCCCCCAACACCAACCCCCCCAGACTCCCACACAGAAGCCCTCAACACCCCGCCAGGAGCCCCAGCTGTCCCCATCCCTCCGCAGAGCTTTCCCACCCTCCAGCAAACGCCCTGGTTCCCTGCAGGTGCCGTGGGATGGCACTCAGGAGGATCTGCTCCAAGGCCTTCCCCTGGAGCACGCTCAGGCTGCCAGGCCTATGGATCCTGGATCATCCTTCCCACCGAGCCTTCCCGTGCACGGCTGTTCCATTTGCACCTTTGCGCTCAGCTCGGACTTCTCCACTTCACCAGGAGTGCTGGGAAAGGATGGAGAGCAGCCGGGCAAGCTCTTTCTCCAGCTCCCTCTTTACCCTTGGGGAGGGAGAACATTCCACAGGAAAGCAACTGGTGCCACAAGGAGCGGGTGGCCTCAGGCACCTTTGGGGATGAAACAAGGCCTTTGTTTGACATAAGTAAGCACAAGCAATGCACATGAGTAAACAAGTAATTAGCACAGACATACCTAAGTACTTAGCACCAGTTAGCATAAGAAGAACCTGGTGGCCTAACTTGACATAAGAGTGACCTGACAAAAAGCTTTAGACATAGTCTACCAGAAGAACTAAGGGCAAGTGTGGAATCAGCCCTGTGCAGGGAAGCTGTGATGAAGACTTTGTGCTGCTTTGGGGCATCGAGACCGCTCCTGGCCAGCGCCTGGAAATCAGCTTCAAGTTTGGGAATCAGACACCATGTATTTCTAACCCCCTGCCTATCAAATCACCACAGCCGTGTAAAGAAGGACGGTATGTTTGATACATTCCTACATCAACCCACTTAAATTTATATGTGGCAGAGAAACATTTTAGTGGGTGCAGACCCCTGCCCTCCCGCCAGGTCAATAAAAGGGCTTTTGGTAGACCATACATTTGGCTGCCGATTTGTTTGAACGAGGGAGACCCCTCAGGACTGCTGTATCCTGAGGGAACACCATTGGCCTTGGCCTGTAGGCACCTGCACAAGCTTAAAATCAGCTGCCTCAGCTTCCAGGACCTCTCTTGGCCAGCATCCTGACGTGGATGCAGGACTGCTGTGAGGCACTGCTGGGACCCAGCGGGACAGGACCGGCTGTCTCGTGTCCACGCAGCACCCCTCACACAGCCAGGGCCATCCCAAAACCAGACAAACACTCACTTGTCAGCAGAGGGGAGCAAGGAGCACTGGGCTCCTCTCAGGGTATCTCAGCTGGGCTGGCTCCACAACATGCCCCCACTCTCAGGCCTGCTGATGCCCAGCTGCCAGAAATGCCTACCTTGTTCTCTCCAGGATGTACAGGGAGAGCCAATGAGCAGGACGCCTTGGGAGGCAAACCTTCCCAGCCTTTTCTGAGGCCAGGGACACACCAAGATCAGCCAAGACTCTCCACGCTGCCTGGCCCACACAGCCCAGCTCTGTGCTGGCTCTGGGCCACAGCAGCTTCCACTAAGCAAGAGGCAAATGCACATTGCCAAGAGTTGAAACACAGCAGACAGGGAAGAGGTGAAAAGTGTGTGTGTAAAGGCCTTTTAATTCACAGCTCTCAGAGAGAGCTCTGGGGCTCACGGCTGGACAGAGATGCTCCTGCTCATGCCTCTGTCCAAAGGGGGAACACACCCTGCTGCAGGTGCTTGGGTTGGTCTCTGCAGGTCCAGGCAGATGCCAAACCCGCTCTTCACAGCCTTCTCCCTTCCCTTGCCACTCTGCCACAGAGAGCCAAAGGGGGACCCTTGCACCTACCTCACTGGGAGCTCCCTGGGAAGCACTTTCCTTGAGAAGCAAGCCCTTTTCCTCCAAAGGCATTTCCCCAAATGAAGCTTTCTTGGGCAACACCAACACACTCTTAAGAAAAGCTGGAAAGGCTTAATGACTTCAGGTCCTTTCAGGACAGGCACTCCAGCTGTAGCTCATATTCTCCCAAGTGTGTTTCCAGGTGGAGGTTCAGAGGGGCAGCCCCAGGCCCTCTACAAACACTAGCTGCCTGCTGCCTCTTCACCTGCCTCAACTCCTGCCTGCGGTCATGGCACCAAAACCAGGCTGTTCCAGCCAGAGCCCAGAGCCCTGTTCCCGCAGGAAGCTGTTGCCAGCACCTTCCAGGACTCTCCGCTGTGCATGCAGAGCTTTTCATGCCCGCTCCCAACAGGCTTTGGAAGGCAGAGCACAACCTGGCTGGCTCTGCCACCAGCACAGCCCAAACACTGGTGGAGGAAGAAGTAGCAGGGGTTGTTTTGCGGCCATGCCCAAGAGAAACTGGAAGGGTGCCCTCCCTCTGGTCTCACTTGGTTGGCTTTCTGACTGGCTCTGAGCCTGGGGCTGCCATTGCTCAGTTGTGGGGACCAGAACCACACCCGGGATCCCGGCACTGCCTGACCGTGCTCCAGGCACTCTGTGCAGAGATAAACAGTGTGTATCAAGCTTAAAAGGGGCCTTGACCAAAAGGGCTGCTGGTAAGCTGCTCAGAGACATCTGGTGCACAGCTCAGTCCCTGTGTGAGTAAAGGTTTGGGGCTTGCAAGCAGTCGCCAACCAAGCATGGCCGGAGGGAGGGGGAAGGGTCCATTTGCCAATAGAGCGGCAGGAGGAAGGGATATTTACTGTTCAATTCTGTGACCACTAGTGATCCTGGGGGTGGGTCAAGTGAATCTGGACCTTAATGCTGTGATTCTACTTACTGCTATTGTGCGCTTATGGTGTCTGGACATTGTGGTTAATGTAGGTGGGTTTTTGTGATTGTGTGAGTGAGTGCCTTTGTGGGCTCAGTTATACGAAGGAGGGGGCGAGTGAGTGAGTGTACCCATGGTGCGGGGCGGGGAGGCTCTGCCCACTAGTGAGGCGGCCAAGTGAGGCCCAGGGTGCCGGCTGGGAGGCTGTGTGGGCAGATAGCGTCCTGCGGGGAGGCAGCTGGGGAGAAGCAGAGCAAGCAAAGAAGTGTGGGTGAGGACACGTGGCATGTTTGAATGTGTTTGTGTAGATTGTGCATGTTTTAACTGTGGCTAGACGAACTGAGAGGATTCCACTGCCTCAGTGGTTCGGGTTTGACCCCTGGGAGTTTGTAAATCCAGTGAATCACTGGATAGATAAAGGGGATGAATGGGTTTATTTAGAGGGACTTTATTGGACCTCAGCTAATGGTAACATAAAGGTAATTTACATCGTTTCTCTAGATTGGAAGCAACCCACTGTGGAGAATTTAGAAATTCACGAAGGAGTAAGTGGAATATCCTGCCTTTGTGGGCAATTCTTGGGAGCCTTGGGCACCTCGAGAGACTGGCACCCTCCATGGGCACTATTGCAGTGCGGAGTTTGTGAGAAGCGTTGGTATTGCTGTTCAGCAGGCGGCGGGGCATATGCCCTGAGTGTGGATGGATGTTTCCTAATTGAGCCCATTTTGAACCTCAGATTTTAAAGCTTGTGTGTGGAAAATCACATCTGGTACCTGTAACCTGGGGTTGCACGTGGGAGGAGAATTGGGAAAGGACTGTGAGGCTTTGTGAAGAGAGTTTTGGGTGGAAGTGAGAAGGAGAAGGAGATAATGGGAACGCACCAGAGCAAAGAAGTTACCCCGAGCTAGCTCTTTAGGGTGTATCTTAACCCACTGGAAAGAAGTCACCAGTAGGGGGGGATTGGAGAACAAGATTTAATCCAACACTGCATGCGGTGGTGGCCATTATACAGGCTGGAAGATTGAGCCAAGTGGCCACCGGCAGGAACTTTAGATTGTAATACCTTGTTGCAGTTAATGCGGTTTTTAAGACAGGAAGGAAGTAGGATGAGGTCTCTTATGCTGATATGTTTCTTGCCTTACGAAATCATCTGGAATGGGAGAGGCACTGTGGGCTCAGCGCTCCCTCAGACCCACTGGTGTTAGCCCTTGAGAAGGAAAACAAAGGAAATAGAGGGCAAATTAAGCAATGTTGCTCAGCGTGCAGCATAGGACAGCCATGTACCAAATCAGATAAGGTCTACCGTGCTGCAGCTCAAGAACAAGATGCAATAGATTTGCTGAAAGTGCCTCCTAGGAGACGGGAGGATGAGGATGAGGATGAGGATGAGGATGAGGATGAGGATGAGGTGGACTTTCCAAAAAAAGAGGATGCAGGCTTGGAAGGGACATCTACTCAAACCCACTCCCCTCCTGGCAGTCCGGTTTTGTCCAGAACCAGGAGACAAGCAGTGTTACAGGCCGCTCTGCGAGAGGCAGTGGGACCAGAAGGAGGGAGACTGATGGTTAAAGTACCATTCTCCACCCCTGATCTAGAGGCGTGGGAAAGGATTGCTAAAAATTACCACAGCAACGCGACACTTATAGCGAAGCATTTACAATATGTTATCAAACAACACAACCCAGATTGGAGAGACACCCAGGTATTACTGGATACTTTCACTGAAACAGAAAAGCAGCTGATCCTGAGAACAGCAGGGGCTTTGGCAGAGGATCACCGTAAAAGCCAGTGATTGGATGTAAGAGAATTTTTCCCTCTCCAAGGGATCCTAAATGGGATCCAAATATATCGGCAGAGTTTCAGAAATTAGCAGATTATCAAGATTGGATAGCACTGGGAGTGGAGAGAGCTATCCCAAACACCAAAAAATGGTCTGTCCTGTATTCTGTTAAGCAGGGGCCTTCCGAGACTCCATCTGAGTTTCTAGAGTGTCTAAGGGATGCTATGCATCGCCATGCATCATTAGACCTGGGGTCTGAGATAGGAATTGTGGTGCGGAGAATCACAAATGGGACATCTCGCCATGATCAATATGATCAAGTGAAGCCAATTTTATTGTACAGAGGCCTGTATTTAGAATCAGTTCTGCTGTGCAAGAGTCTCTATCTAATACATGATTGGTTAATCCTAGCTGTTTATGCGTCTAAAATTAAATGCTGGTTGGATCACCCGATTCTTCATGCGTCTTGCTTTGGTTGTCTGGCCCACCCTGAGTTCTCTTTTTTATTTTGCTGACAACTTTGCGGATTCCTCTGACTTCTTCTTTTCCTGTCGTCAAGGATTCACTGACCCCGTTTCTAGAACTGGTTCCTTTGTTACCAGAAGGCTGGACTGTGCATCTGCTGAATGTGTCCATTGTCCTGCAAAAAATCCTCAACAGGGGATGTTCTATTAGTTCCAGAAGCAGGGTGAAATCTATTAGGGTGGGATTTACAGGTGCAGTTAGACATTGGAGTACTGCCAGAGGAAGGAAAAATGGTGGTTAAACTTCTCCAATTAACAGAAGAGAATGAGGACAAAATTCATGAGATGGTGCGGGCAAAACCAAAAAATTAAGGTAAATTGAACATGAAACCTGTAGTAATAAAAACAGTTGATGAGAACCATCCAGTTCAGGTATGACAATACCCACTCTCCCTGGAAGGGAGACAAGGACTGCAGCTGGCCACCCAGGACCTACTTGAGTAGGGTGCCTTAGAACCATGTATGTCCCCCATAATACACCTGTTTTACCAGTAAAGAAGTCTGATGGGACTTACAAGCTTGTCCAAGATTTAAGAGAAGTTAACAAAAGAACAGTGAATCAGTACCCAGTAGTGCCTAAGCCCTATACACTACTGAGTAATATCCCCCCAGCACACCAGTGGTTTAGTGTGACAGACCTAAAAGATGCCTTTTGGGCATGTCCACTGGCAAGAGAAAGTAGGGATATGTTTGCCTCTGAATGGGAGGACCCCGAATCAGGGAGAAAGCAACAGCTTCGGTGGACTAGGTTACCACAAGGGTTTTCCAAATCCCCAAACCAAACAATTCTCCATCAAACCTGAGATAAAGATCATCCAGTATGGAGACGATTTGCTTCTCTCAGGACGGGAAGAAAACAAAGTTCGAAAATCCACCATAGCATTGTTAAGTTTTCTGGGGAGCCAAGGACTTTGAGTATCAAAAGGGAAACTCCAATTTGTAGAGAGGGAAGTAAAATGCCTAGGACGTGTGATTTGTCAAGGGAGCCAGTGGCTGAACCCTCAGAGAATTGCAGGGATTGCCTCACTCCCACGGCCAAAATCTAAGAGAGAAGTCAGAGGGCTTTTAGGCCTGTTGGGATAGTGTAGGCTATGGATTGAAGGATACATGCAGGCCATCAGGTTCTTGTTTGAAAAGTTAATAGAAGAAGAGATAAGGTGGGAAGAAGACGACAAGCAAATTTTGAAGCTTTAAAGAAAAAATTAGTCAGTGCAGCAGCACTGAGTCTTCCTGCCTTAGACAAACCCTTCTATCTGTGGATATAGAAAAAGGGGCAGCACATGGAGTGTTAGCCCAGGACCGGGGAGGATCCAGGAAACCAGTGGCCTGTTTATCAAAACTGCAAGACCCTGCCAGCTGGGGGTGGCCAACCTGTATTCAGGCGGTGGCAGCGAGCGCCCTACTCGTAGAAGAAAGCAAAAAATTAACCTCTGGGGGAAAATTGAAAATATATACCACTCACTCAGTAAGGAGTATCCTCAGCTAAAAGGCTGAGAAATGGCTCACTGATTCCCAAGTGCTAAAATATGAAGCCATCCTAATAGACAATGGATAATTAGAGTTAATTGTGAGTAACCAACTGAACCCTGCCCAGTTTTTAGATGGAAATCCAGGTGAGGAATTAATATATAATTGCCTAGAGGTTATAAATTATCAAACTAAAGTAAGAGAGGACCTAACACATCAACCATTCCAAGGAGGGAAATGATTGTACATTGATGGATTTCCACAGGTAATCCAGGGACAATGGGTATCAGGATACATTATAGTAGATGAAGAGTTAGTGGCCCTAGAAAAAGGAAAGTTACCTTCCAACTGGTCAGCCCAAGCATGTGAGTTGTATGCCCTAAAGCAAACTCTGGAAATATTAGCACAGAAAAGAGGAACAATATATACAGACTCAAAATATGCTTTTGGAGTAGTGCATACCTATGGGAAAATCTGGGAAGAGTGTGGGCTATTAAATTCAATGGGGAAAGGAACTAAAAACTTATTTTAGAAGTGATAGAAACCTTACAAATACCAGAAGAAGTGGCAGTAGTATATGTTAAAGGACATAAAAAAGGGGTGACTCAAGAAGAACAGTGGAACCATTTAGCAGATTTAGACGCTAAGAATTCAGCCAAATCAGGGTCAGAAAAACTAATGATAGCATTAACCCCTATGGGAGAAATAGAAGAAGTTCCCGTATTCAGTGAGACAGAAGAGAAAGAATTCCTTAGAATAGGAGCTAAGAATGATAACAAAGGGAAGTGGAGATTAGCAGATGGGAGACAAATGTTGAATAAACTCCTTGCCAGGAAAATGTTAGAAGGCATACATGGAACAACACATTGGGGTACACAAGCGCTAAGTGATCAATTTCTAAGGGACTGGGGCTGCATTGGAATTTTTTTGGGATAGCTAAGCAAGTAACTGAAAGGTGTGTGATATGCCAACAAGTGAGTCAGAAAATCATGAGGAAAACACCCAGAGGAGGGCAAGAACTAGCCTTAAGACCCTGTCAAAACATCCAAGTAGACTTTACCGAGCTTCCCCATGTACAACGGTGGAAGTTTTTACTAGTGATAGTAGGCAACTTGACTCACTGGGTAGAGGCGGTACCCACGGTTAAAGCCAATGCCAATGTTGTGAGTAAAACACTTCTAGAATCAATCATTCCCCAATATGGGATGGTGAACAGGATTGATTCAGACCAAGGAACTCATTTCACCTCTAAAATATTGCAAAAAGTTGTTCAAACCCTGGGAGTAAATGGGAATTACATACTCCATGGCATCCACAGAGTTCTGGTCACACTGAGAGGATGAATCAAACTCTTAAAAGAGCTCTAGTTGAGCTGATGACTGAAACCCACGTCATAGATAAAATGTCTCCCTTTGTCCTTATTAAAAATTAGAAACCAACCCCGGTCAGATCTGGGGGTGTCACCCTATGAAATGACATTTGGTTACCCTTTTTGACCTCACCCCAGAGCATTGCCATCTATGAGGAAGGGGAAGCCAATGCCAAGAAATATGTTATGTCTATAGGAGAAACCTTACAAGGGCTATAACATAAAGGAGCAATTCCTCAAACTAACACCCTGGATTTCAGAATCCATAATGTTAATTCTGGGGATTGGATCAAGTAATGATCAAGTCATGGAGAGATCAACCTCTAACTCCTCAGTGGGAAGGTCCCTTTCAGGCACTGTTCATCACCGAATCAGCCGTGTGAACTGCAGAGTGGGGATGGACTCATGCCAACAGATGGACTCATGCCAACAGTTAAAGGCCCGGTAGAAGAACCCAAAGAGTGAACTACAACATCCAGACTGGGTGAAACGAGATT